>NC_067203.1:21896950-21998990 GCF_026262505.1 Trichomonas vaginalis G3
GCAGGCACTTCGTGCCTTCTAGCCCTGAGGATGAATGAGTATAATGAAGTTTTTTTTTCTTGGGGGATGGCTTCCAGGCACTTCGTGCCTTCTAGCCCCCGAAGATGTTTAGTATAAATGAAATCTCAACAAAACATTTACGATGAAGTCTTGACAAAGTCTTTATGAAGAAATCTCAACAAAACATTTACGATGAAGTCTTGACAAAGTCTTTACGAAGAAGTCTTGACAAAGTCTTTACGAAGAAGTCTTGACAAAGTCTTTACGAAGAAATCTCAACAAAGTCTTTACGATGAAATCTTAACAAAACATAGACAAGAAAGTTCATGAGTGTAAATGACCCAAAAATATATTTTAGGGTAGAAGGGTATATCTACCCCGTTTTCTACCCTCTTTTCTACCCTCTTGAATTTTCATGAAATTTACACCAAAAATATATTTTAGGGTAGAAGGGTATATCTACCCGTTTTCTACCCTCTTTCTACCCTCTTGAATTTTCATGAAATTTACACCAAAAATATACTACTAGGGTCATTTACGAAGAAATCTCAACAAAGTCTTTACGATGAAGTCTCAACAAAGTCTTTACGAAGAAATCTCAACAAAGTCTTTACGATGAAGTCTCCACAAATCTTACGAAGAAGTCTTAACAAAGTCTTTACGAAGAAGTCTGACAAAGTCTTTACGAAGAAATTCATGAAAATTCAAGAGGGTAGAAAAGAGGGTAGAAAACGGGGTAGATATACCCTTCTACCCTAAAATATATTTTTGGGTCATTTACACTCATTTACGAAGAAATCTCCAACAAAGTCTTTACGAAGAAGTCACAATAAAACATCTGTCAAAAACCGCTTTCTGTCACTTTTCAGGGTAAAAACATTTTATTGTATATAAAATGAATTTTACAAAACCACCGTTACCCTTCTTTGGAAATAAGAGTAGATGTAAAGATATTCTATTGAGAGAACTTAAGAAACTACCGAATGGTCTAACATTTGTAGACTTGTTCGGTGGAAGTTTCTATATATCTCATTTGTGCCATACAATATTTCCTGACTCAAAGATTATATGCAATGACTTCGACAACTATATGAACCGTCTCAAACATATACCAGACACAAACAAAATATTGAAAGAGTTAAAAGAAAAGATACCTATAGGTAAGATGGAACGTATACCATAGATAAGAAAAATACTGTCCAGAGAGGTTTTGAAAAAGGCAGAGTATATTGACTGGGATAGTATATCTGCTAGACTATTATATAGTGGTGCTATAAGATTCATGACATTGAAACACTTATGTCAAAAGTTTTATATCTAACTATACAAATGTTTTCAAAGAGAACATAGAAAAATATATTGAGGGTATAGAGTTTGTGAGATGTCATTGACAGAGTTGTATGAAAAATATAAAGACAAGGAAAATGTTTTCTTATAGTGGACCCGCCGTTCTATAACACATGGGATTTTCAATACCAAGTAGACTGGACTTTGAGAGACTCTTTAGAAACTTTAGACGTTTTACATAACCATCCATGCTTTTACTTTACATCCGATAAAAGTGGTTTGGAAAGTGTCATGAGATGGTTAGAGGGACATACATGACTATGAGTTTAGATACGATAAGATAGAATATGAGAGAGGTCCTATAAACTGGAGAAAGTGTCATAACAAAGAAATTTTACTAGTAAGTAAATGTGGTTTGAAATAGGACTACTTGTTTTAGGTTTTTTCCATTGTGTCATTTACTTATTTGACGTGGCAGAAAGATATAGAGAATATGAAGATGAACCAATGCCTGCAAATGTTCAGCATATGTACTCGTAAGAGATATTTTTATCTAATATTAAATGGACGCACAGAACTTAGCGAATGCACAGCACCTGGACAACCAAACCCAGAGAATATTCCAAATGAAGTTAGAATACAAACTGCAATGGCAAACTATGGTCAGTGCCAACAGATGTACAAATGCAAACTGCCATGTCAAATGACGCTGCGTTAGGCTTACCACCATGGTATGCAAATATGAGATGGAAAGAGTTTTATACAAACCCCGAAGTGGGATATAAACAACTCTATGCAGATGACGCGAACACAGGAGTTGACCCAGAGTATGTTTTCTACCAGAGGAGAAATAGAATGTATGAGCTCCAGTTAAAGAATGTATGGAACTCAGAAGGAAACGTAAGAGACTAGGTGGACATTAGATTTTTACATATAGTAAAATGGTTTCTCAGTAGTATTGGAAACTTCTTCAGAAGAGTTGGAAGAGGTATATGGAATGGAATAAAAACCGTAGGAAGAGGATTTGGAACGGAGTCAAAAATATTGGTAAAAGAGTAGGTCAGTTTGTTGGTATTATACCTAAAGACCCTGAACCAGAAGAACAAGCTCCTGTTATACAACAGCCTGAACCTGCACCACAGTCTAGTTGGCAAACAAATCCAACACCTCAACCGTATTAAAAGATTATATTTTTACCGTTCGATAGTAGTTGTATATGAGACTAAGTTCTAAGTAAAACGCATGGTATAATGGAACTATTCTCTTTCTTCCATCTGTAGTAAACCATACTTGAAAGTCTGAAATACTTCCACTCGGTGGTTCTATTAGCTTTGTAGGTTTTTCGTAAAAGTCATTTGCCAAGCATAAAAAAGAGTTTTGTGCACCAGAAAATGAAGCATGAACTATAATAGCATCTGAGTCGAAAACATTTTCATATGTTCCATTAGGGTTTTCGACTTCATAAAAGTTCGGGTGTACTGGATATTCTGCAGGCTGATTTAACATCCTCAAAAATCTATACCATGCCAAGTTGTTATATTTTGTAGAAATATAAACGTCTTCTCCAAGGTCTTCTATTCTATTGATTTTAACAGTTGCATTTTTCCTGTCATAATATATATCGAGATGGTACTCTCCTTCGTCAATGTTGTACTGTTTTGCATATTCGAGATAGATATCGTTTATTTTTTCTTGAAAAGCTTGAAGAGTTGTTTCTAAGTTTACAAGCAAATTCACTTGTAAAAGTTTTCCCTGTTCAAATTTCTCATACGTACGTTTTTCTTTGTTATAGTATCGAACTTCAAAAGCGACCGTAAATGGGAAACCATGTATGGCTTCTGAAATGAACTTCATTCTACGAAAGCCAATAGCTTTTGTGACGGATGGGTCTCTTAACCATCTTAAGGGGTAGTCAAAACGATAGCCTTCATGTTTTACGGTCTCTGTCTCAAACTTTTGACCGACATTAGTAAAGTTCATCTAATGGTTTAGTTGTAGCAACTCTTGAATTTTCTTTTCTATTGAAAGCATATTTATCTAGAATAAAAATGTCGAAAGAAACAGCAGTCCATCAGCATATAATTACCAATTTTAGTAAAAATAAACCAAGTATTGCTATTATTGTGCTCACATAAATATTTATATCCTTCAATATTATACCAGTAGAGCTCTTGGTACTGCAAAATATCAACATAACCTTTCTTAAGAAGTCCATTGCCGTATCTTGCAATTAATTTTTGAAATAATAAATCACTGCGGTTCATTGAAAATGCGGAAATTTGATAGTTGCATTTTGAAAAGTGCCAATTGATAACAAAAACTGACAATTTTCCGCATCATAATAATGTATCAAGATTTCGATGATACAATAACTCGGTTATGATATTCACATCATATCGAATTTGATATTTGCCTCTATTTAGTACTTATTTGAAATCTTAGTGAAGTCAATATGAATATCTTAATGATAGCAAATGTATTTGACCGGATTTTGTTAGCCCTTAAAAAGATAAAAATAATCAGTACTACAGAAAATATTGGGTACACTAATTTAAAATCAAATTAAAAAAATGGAGAAAGTTAAAAGATATGAAAATAGTAAATGAAAACAAGTTTGACCACAAGCAGTAGAGAAACTATTTATTACGTAAAAATCAAACCATGAGATGTATTGGCCGTGTTCTTCTTTTCCATCTGCCAAATCGGTTTCTCTCAGTCGAAAATATCTAAAGCGACCTCTCGTTTCAAAACAATAATCTGTTTCAAGATTTTCATCCGTAATCCTTTTAGATTTCTTTTCTTGAAATAAGGTATGAAAGGTTTTGTTATCATTCGAAAATTCTAACGCGTAGCTCGGTGGATGTACATCCCATCTATATCCAATAGTAGTGCCACGTAATTTTAATACTGTGATAAAATATTCGGCTTTTAAATCGATTAGCAAATAATTATTAACTCTTGTATAAAGAAACCAGACATTACTATTATTATACTCACATAAGTATCGATAACCTTCGTTTACATAAAATTCGTTATTTTGTGATTGAAAAATATCAATATAGCCATGCTGAATAAGTTCATGTCCGTGTTTTGCAATCAGTTCTTTAAATAATAAAGCATTACGCTTCATTTAAAATAGAGGAATTTGATAATTGCATTTTGAAAAGTGCCAAATTATTGCAAAATCAGACAATTTTCGCATCATTTTACAGATGAAAGAGTAGCTCAGTCAGGATATCTATATCATATTAAGGATTAGGTATGTCTTTGTTTAGCTTGTAATTGAAAATATACTGAAGTCCAAAAATGTAGGATATCTTTTTAATAATTTTTATATCTGATATGATATTGATAGCTCATAAAATATAAAAATAAGCACTATAGATGTTATTAAAGACTATTTTTTTAAATTTAATAAAAAAATATGGAGAAAGTTAAAAGATAAGAAAATATTAATTGAGAAAAAGCTTGATCACAAGCAGAAGAGAAATTTTTTAGTACATAAAAATCAAGCCATGAGATATATTGGCCGTGTTCTCCTTTTCCATCTGCAAAATCTGTTTCCCTCAGTCTAAAATATCTAAAACGCCTGTTTGTTTCAAAACAATAATCTGTTTCAAGAGTTGCATCTGTAATCCTTTTAGATTTCTGTTCTTGAAATAAAGTCATAAAAGTTTCTTTATCATTCGAAAATTCCAGCGCATAGCTTGGTGGATGTACATCCCATCTATATCCATAAGCAGTTGTGCCATGAATTTTCATTCCGGTAATATAATATTGTGTTTTTAAATCGATTAGCAAATAAGTATTAGCTATTGTATAGAGATACCAGATATTACTATTATTGTACTCACACAAGTATCGATATCCTTCTCTATTAAAATGTTCATCTGTTTGGAATTGAGAAATATCGACATAACCATACTCACTAAGTCCATTTCCATGTTTTGCAATCATTTCTTTAAATAATAAAGTGTTACGACTCATTTATAGAATGAAGAAAAATCATTATAGAAATATGAAAAGTGACGCTAATTACTCATTAAAAGGTCTTCGCACCCGTAAATATAAATGAAGTATCAAAACTGATAATAGTGCCTTATATTAAGCTTGATTTAATTATCCGGATATATAGAGTACTTCGAATTATAATAAAGTCGATATGAGAAAACCCTTCTGATGAAACAATTACTTTAGGATCATGAGATAAAGCATCAACTATTTTGACCAAAAATGTGACAGCAAATGAGATTTCCTGAGTTTAAGAAAATAATCTATTACCATTAAGATTCCATGCCCAAATAAGTACGAAAAACAAAATTGTCATAATTCAGTTATTTCATTTTTTTAATAATTTTTTTCGTTATGAATGAATACAATCCGTCGAATTCAGAACTCAAAAGATATTCTCGAAACATTCTTAAAAAGATGAAAAGAGGCAGATCATTAGAACAAGAAGACATATATTTTCTTTTCAAAAAGATATTAAAATATCCAAATGAAATTAAAAATATTCCACCAGAATCTGCCAAAGCAATCATGGACATTGTATCAAAAGTACATAAATCTAAACCAGATGATGAACAAATCAATGAAGCAACTACAGTTTTATGGAAAGTAATAGAGCCTATATTTACTCCCGTAGATACTCATAAAATTATCGATAATTTCTTAGTTCCAAGAGTTATTCCTACATTTGATGAAAGCCATCCTTTTAAGGAAAGTACATCGCAACTGAGATCAAAAATTTCACCGACATCTGTACTACTATCTACGATAGTTAAATGTAATCCATCTGATAAACAAATTCCTTCCGAATCAATTTCAGGAGTGAAGGATCAAGAATGGATGGATTTAGATATAAATACTAAAATACAATACGAATTAGAGTCAATTGGCCTGGGCGACCAACCAATATTAACAATAACAAATGAATTACGTCAATCATTCATTGAATCTAAAAGATTAGAAACTATATCAATATTTGAATCAAATATCATGAAGAATTCGATCGCACAAAAAATAAAATCCGAACTCAAAAATACAAAAGAAATCACAGCTTTCAATTCAAATAGATTATAATATTTCGATATGTTACGACCAAGTGAAACATTACTTTCGCTTTTTCTTTTTCATATTTTAATATTATTTTCGATTTTTCAACAAATCTTCAAGAAATGTGCATATATTAAAGGTGTATGTTTAGTTAATTAGAATTCAAGCTATAAAACAATTAATCGATTTTCTTGAAGAAAAACTCATGTTTTTGGTATTAAATTATGTTATAAAATTTTTGTTTGTAATAAATAATATCAATAATGATAAATTTTTATATAATTTTTTATTCTTGATTAGACATTGTTTGAATAACGGACTCGAAACGAGTTCTTTCCTCTTCCTTAGTCTTTCCACTAGTTAGAGAAGCGATACCAACAACTTTTGAAAGATAAACAACACCAGATGTACTACCAGCAATGAAAACAGGGAGTTTTGGCGACCAATCTATTGCCGTGAACTCCTTCTTCTCATAAGTACTTAATTTAGCTATAGGATCAACGCTATCTACTGAGACATCCCAAATTCTGCATTCGCCATCTGAACAAGCAGCGGCAAAAACGGTTCCACTTATCGGCGACCACGATATACAATTGAAATTAGCCTTATTCAAATAGAAAACAGCTACAGGTGTCTGTCTATGAGTGTTCCAAATTGCGGCGCTTCCATCACAAGAGCCAGAAATGAACCAATTTGGAGCTAAAGGAGAGAACTTAACAGTTAAAACAGATCTGTAGTGGAATAATAATTTTTGAACAAAATCTTCATTGTATTGAGTATCACAAACGAATAAAGCACCATCTTCTGAGCCAACAACATATATATTTGGCTGTGCATTTGAAAAACTTACACAATGTAAGTCTTCGTATCTTAATGTTTGAGTATCTCCATCTGCACCGGCTGTTTTGAGTTTCTTTAGGGTCACGAGGTCTTTATGTTCAAGGCCATTAGCAACTGTCCATTGTGTGACTCTTCCTCCTGCAGCAACTGACACAATTGCTTCAGATCTGACACGAGTATCAGTTCTCTGCTGGAAAACAACTTCGCCGACATCGCCTTCGTGCGAACCTGTTTCTACTGTTGACATTGCGATGCACTCGCATTTCTTTGAACGAATATCGTATAATCCAATTGATCCGTCTGCGAAACCAGCAGCAATTAGGTATGCAACACCATCAGAAAATACTATAGATTTAGGTACTGATGCTGTTTCGATGATTCTTTCAGGCTGTCCTGGATTTAAAATATTCCAAACGCAAATTAAACCGGCAGAAGGCTCTTCTTTGAATTGGGAGAGCATATTTTCAGGTACTTCGCCGTAAGCAGCTGCAAAGAAGTTAACACTCTGATAGTTAAATGATAAATCTGTAACAGGTCGTGAAAATGTTTGTGAACAATGGAATTTAAGTAGATTTTCCACGTTTTGAGTATCGCTAGTGCAATTTGGTGATGAATATGCTAATATCTTTTCTAAATGAATATTCTGTTGTACCATTCTTTCGATAACGAATAAACTATGACCGAAATCTTTGAATTGCTGTAGAGTTTGATCACTTTCCTTGGAGTTCGGACCGAAATCTATACGAGCTTGAGCATCCAAAAGAGTCTTTTCTGGTGTAGATTGCCATTGATTTGATGCAAGTGGATGACAATCATCTCTCAAGCGATCAAGAGGTCCATGTCTGATTACTCGTTCTGTTGGGTTCGAATCTGTAAGAATTAATTGATGAGAATCGAGTTGAATTTGGACATCATTTTTAATAACTTTATCTGTTTGTGTATCTTTATTTTTCGTGAAAAGGTGGAATGTAAGATTGCCTCTATCTTGTGTTGATGTTGGTTGATATGTTTGATAACGCTCATTTGCTGCTTTTAATGTTTCAGCTTCTGCGCTTGCAATTGAAGCAACAGAACTTTGCTGTGAGAAAAGAGAAATTGTAGGAGTTTCACTTAAATATATATTTACTTCTGGGTCAGTTTGCTTTGCAGCTTCTTGATCCATTTTTTAGGGTAACGTGCGATTTTGTAAACTACAGAAAAAAATTTACAAACGAATTCATTTTCATGAATCTAACCATTTATTAGACATTTCTATGCGGTATAACTCAGCAAAGATTAAATTACATTCAATCACTATGATAATCACAAGAGATGATGCATCAAAATCCAAAAAAATATCAAAAAATTGTCACAAATTTTTACTTTTAGAACTAATATCAATATCAGATTAGTAATACAATGTGATGATATAGAATTTTTGAAACGCATATTACAAAATCTCCAAACAAAAAAATATATTTGAACATTTTAATCAGGAATGAACTTGTACACAATGAAAATCCTTGTATTTTCAGTCGATTTTTCTATTTCACTTACTTAAATTCTATTTATTTATAGAAATATAGTTTGAAATATATATTATTTTCTATAAATTAATCTATTAATTATATTTTATCAAAAATTTATATTTTAGACTTGATTTTAAAAAAGCTGATTAAATAATTCTTTATGTGTAAACAATTAATTCAATCATATAATAATATAGTTTTAATCTTTATAATAATATAAAGTTAGAAATAAGAGCTGAAAGCAGAGTATTGCATTGGCTTGAAGTCCTTAGGTATTGGCTGAGCAGTAAAGCTTGAGAATTCTGGTGTTTTGAGGGTGTTTCCGTCGAATGTCAACGTAACAATTGCTCCTTTATTGTTCATTCTTCCTACATAGTTTGGACTAGAGAAAACAGTGATGCACTTTCCATTGTGCTGCACTAAATAGCCCTCCATCTGCATCTGGTGAGAGCGAATAAGTAATTCGAGTTTTTCTCTTTGAAGGAAAGACTCTGTAACGTCTGGACCGAACATTGTGGTAACACCACGTGGTGACGGTGCCCTTCCGAAGAGGTCCATTGGGTCAGACCATAAAATATCGTTCATTGCACCAAATTCAGGCGGTTGTTGGAATCTATTGGCCATCTGTATGGTCTGTATTGTTGTAGCGTCATCACCAAAGAGGCCGCCGTGGACAACAAGTACTTTTCCGCCTATTATGTGTCCTACCGGTAAATAACAGAACAAATCAGAGAATCTACGGAACATTTCAGCGCTGTACTTAACAGTACATTCGCGCTCGAATCCGTAGAGACCGTTCATTGAGATGGCTTCGTGGTTTCCTCTGTTCAAATAAATAGAATTTGGTTCTGCCACTTTCCAGCAGAGAAGGGTAAGAAGAATCTCGACGCCCATGGATCCACGATCAACGTAATCGCCATTAAAAAGATATGGATTGTCGGCTGATGGATAGCCGAATTGATCGAAAATATAACAAAGATCTTGGAACTGTCCGTGTGTATCACCGACAACACGGATCTTGCCTGTAGTTGAGGATGGATTAATTGAGACGATATTGGGTAATGGCTTCAAAATAGCCTTAATTTTATCGATTAAAGCGATAACTGTTTCTGCTTTTGGACGATTGAAATCACGGAGATACTTGGTCATGTCAATGGCATCTTCGCGCGTAAAATGCTCAAAATCACATTCACCTTCGCTGACTTTTGATTTTGGCTTAAGATCAACTGTAACATTATTTATTTTTTCGGCGAATTTTGCAATGCGTTCGTGGAATTGAAGATACCTCTTGAAGTCTGTAGGATTTGCTTCTTTTAATGTCGGATAAAATAGAAAATCTCTAAATGCCGCATCTGTATCCCTTTCTTTAATATGAATTTTGTGTTGAAGTAAAATTGCCTTCGAATTAGTTTTATCAAGCTCGAGAGCAGAGGTAAGATCTCCCTTGGCTTCCTTAATTTTGTTAAGATTATAGAAAACTTCGGCTCTATCACTGTAAAGCTGAGAAAGCTCGCCATCTATGCTGCTATCCGAGATTTCAGTGAGGATTTGGTTGGAAAATATTGGTGTTGGCGGTCTCGTGATCATTGAGTGATTTACAAAGATTTACACTGAATTGAAAATTTCTGAATTTAAAGGAATAAATGAAAAGGAATTTGATGAGCAATTGTTTCTGATTTTTTTGTAAACGTAATTGCCCTTCTTTTCAGAAAAATTTGGCCTTTAAGGAGTAAAACTACAAATAGAATGCAGTTATTAACAGAGAAATATCCAAAAAATGAATTCAAAAATCATGAAAAAGTGGAATTTAACGTATCTCGGTTGACCTACTAAGAAATTTCCTGTTTGAAACATTTACATTGATATAAAAGGCTATTGTTTTCACAACACGCTAATCCCATGTGGCAATATTTTTGGAAAATAATTCACGTGGATCATATTTTGGGAAAAATTGCGATCTCCAAAACTGTGTGGTTTCACTATTACTAAGTCTATTCACTAGTCCTCACATTGGTTAAGAGAGATATCATGTTGATACTTGATATATTGAAAATTTCACATTGGAATCGATTCAATTCTTAGTATATTCATGGGTGAATGCATTGTACTATACTGATGTTTCAATATAGTGTATTTGCGAACTGTAGAATCGTAAATTATAGAATTTAATATCTATTTGATATATAAGATTGTATTAATATGCCTTGTATTGTATTCTGTGATAAGATTTTGCCTGAAATATCCTATGTTTAGATATTCTGAAAGAAATACTGTTTGTATTTTTGAAAAATAAGAATGTCAATTTCAAATTGAAAAATTTCATCTGAGAATTTCGAAGAAATGCTTAAATACCTAGAAGAGATATGAGTTCAAATGTTTTGAAAGCAAAATTGGTTAATTCATAATTGAAATTTGATGAATTACATTCATTTTGCGATCATTTTGGGTAAAATCTAAATAAAGCATAAATTGTAGAATTATTATAAATCCAAAATTTTTTAATATTTCAAAATTTCTATGGAAAATCATATTTTTTCATTTCATTTTTTAAATTTTGATTTTTTTTTGGAATTTTCTTAAATGAAAAACTTAATTTGGAAGAGAGAGACCTTTATGACCAGACATTTCTCACATAGAAACACAGGGATATGATATAAAAGAAAACTTTTATTACAATATTAAAAAAATATCTATCAAATATTTATCATTTACTTAAGACATAAGAGATGTATTGGAATTTATTTTAGATATTTTGCTATTGAAACATGAAATCTTTGAGGAATATAGAGTATTAAACAAAAATTTTATTAAATTTTATTAAGTAACACTTATTGTAACATGAAGTTAAATGCTGGTCTTATAGTAGCTACGGTATCTCCTGTAATGATGACATTTGGTGTATTCTTCAAGTA
Organism: Trichomonas vaginalis G3; assembly: GCF_026262505.1. Lineage (NCBI taxonomy): Eukaryota > Parabasalia > Trichomonadida > Trichomonadidae > Trichomonas > Trichomonas vaginalis. The sequence goes on from NC_067203.1 coordinate 21,908,553, forward strand.
ATTTTTGATGATCGAAGTTAATTTCATTCCGTGTCTGTATCTTAGTATTGGGTATGCAACAATTCTTCCTGCAACATTAGCGCAGCAAACGCAAAAATGACCACGAGCCCATTGTGCAAGAGAGTTTTTAGGCATTGGTAAGTTATCTTGGACGTAATCCATCATTGCAGGGAATCCGATTGAGATTCCAACTCTATCAACAAAAGCATCGAGATAATCAGAAGCTTTGTAAGTCTTCTTCTTGCCTTTTGTTTCTCTATTGTGCAATGTAGCTTGCGCTGTATATGTTATCGCGGTGAATATGGCTGCAGCTCCAATACCACCGGTAATGTAATATTTAAACGGATGTTGTTCTTTATTTTTGACAATTTCTGCAAATTTTGGACTTGCTTTAACTAATGCCCATGTAGCTAATGGAAATGATGAAAGTTGAGCACCAACAGGTAATCCTGAAAGTGCGATTTTGGCCAAATCAAAGGGTTTTCCATCACCTCTGAGTCCAGCTGAGATGGTAGCAGCAATTCCGCCACCAATAGTTCCGGTCGTGAAAAGGAAAAGTCCTCTCTTCAGCATCGAAAACTTTTTTATAAAATGAAGTGATTTTCAATATACTCAATATAATAGTTTGATGATGTGTAAGTCAAAACAATGAAATTTTATCCGAAATTTCGATTTCGGAATTCGATGATGTTCTCAATCTCTCATTTTTACACAAATAATTAGAAATACAAACAAATATATGACTAAACTAAGTCAGATGTCATACATAAATCTCTTGGATAAAACAATGAAATCTCGAATGAAATCTTTTTTGAATGTCATAAAATCACATTTAAGGTAAACACTTACATAAAATTCGAAGTACCGAAGAAATTTGTTATAGTATCCACAGATACTAACCAATCTGTAGACCTCATTCAAGATATCATTGACAATATTTTGATTTCATCGATCAATTGATATAAGCTATTCATTTACCTTTCGATTAAAACATATTGATTAGTTAATCAATCAAAAATAACATCAATGAAAGAATAATTTTTTTAATTTCCCTTTCTCTCTCTTTTTCTTATCTATAGCATACCCAAAATAAGTTAAAGGAAGCATTTTATCTTGCAGAAATTCATATATAAACTGTCTATGTTGATCAATTTATATCAATTACCTTCTTCCTTTTTCCAAGTATTTCACATTTTACAACTATTCAATAAATGGCGATTTAAAAGGAGTTTTTTTCTATGATAGGGTGAATATTTTTTCTGAATAAGAATGGCATTAGCATATTTACATCATTATCTATCTTTCTACGGTTTTAGAATTTAAAAAGGAGATACAGAAGAAGACTCAAACAATAATAAACGTACATTTTTGTAAACTTTGGAGACGGGCAACTAAACTTAGAGATAACTTAATGAAATTACTGAAATAAACTTATTTATTAATGCAGATCATTCTAGAGCCAATACACACTATTATTATACTTCATATGCTGAAGAAAATTGGCTCAATTTTGGTTTATTGTCATAAATTCATCAATACAAATTGAATGCATTTTAAATTTTTTTTTGCATGGATTTAGTTAATTTTATTACCACTGCTTTCACAGAGAAATCGAAAGAAATCGAAGAAACTCAAAGAAAGATAGCGGAAGTCACAAACGACTACAATAATAATATTAAACTAGTTCAGCAAAGAGATGATATAATTCGCCAACTAAAAGCAACTCTTGCTCAAACAGAAAAACACAATAAAACTGTTAGTCAAAGCATAAATAAGACAGAAAAACAATCGAAACAATATGAAATCCGTGCAAAACAACTAGAACAAAGAATTCAAGAATTAATGAAAGAAGTTGAAGAAAAATCAAACATTCTTACAGAGCGACAACATCAACTTAGTCAAGCACAAGACGAATACTCACAAAAAAGGCAAATGCGCGATTTAGAAAACCATAAACGACTTACTGAATATGAAAATCAGAAGCAAACTATATCATCGAACTACCAAGCTGCTCAAAATAAAATACTTGAACTCCAATCATTTGCGAGGAAGATGAGAAACACAGCAGCAATCGAAATTGACAAAAAAGCATCACAACATTCTCTGAATTGCGAAAGACAAAGAAATATGAACCTTAAAATACTTAAAGTAAACGAAGAGCTTTCCGATACATATGCAAAAAAAGTCCAAGAAGCAGAATCATCCATTAGAAATTCATATAACGAACTTCAAGTAATTCGTGACGAGTTACAAAGATCAGAACAAGAGAAGGTAGATGCTTACGAAAATAACATTCAATATCTTAAAACTCATCTTACTGAACTTAGTAATCAAAATACAATTTTAACCGAAAAACTTCAACAGATAACGCAACAAAGAGAAGCACGAGAAAGCATTATAGAAGATTTAAGAGTTCAGTACTCAAATTTTGATGGTGCTCTCAGTGAACAAGAGAAAAATACAAGATTGAAAATAAAAAAGAAAGCGCGAATTATAAAAGAAGGAAAAGAACAGAATATACTAATGCAAAAGCAAGAAGAGAGTCTCAAACTTGAAATCCAAAGTTTAAAAGAAAAAATTTTCTCAACACAAGCTGAATCACAAAGAATACAAGAAAAGATATCAAAAATGATGACTGAATGCCAAGAAAAACGAGCAGAAGCTAAAAAGATAACAGAAAACCAAGTTAAAAAAAGAGATGATTTGATTTCTGTATTCCAAGATATATCAAACCAAGAATCAGCATTAAAAGATCGAGTAAGAAATGCGTCACAAGAATTAAAACGCCAAATTAACGAACAAAAGCGAGTTTCTGATAAAATGAAAAATTATCGAAACATGATTCATACATTACAAGGGGAAATTGTTCGTCTAAGAACTTTAATTAAGCCATCAATCTCATCATTTGCTGTTAAACCAGGCGAAGGATCATCTGAAGTTACAAATGAAAAGAATCCAGTGGTTTCTGAAGAAAAGAAACCAATAGTAGTAACAGAGGAAGACACATACGGACTGTCTCAAAACAGATTAGATATTAGTGACCTTCCTTCTCTCCATTTTTCAGATGATGACGAAAATGATGAAAGCAAAATAATTGAACAACAAATAGACGAAATGAGAGTCCAAGTAATGGACATGAAGAAGATAGTAGATGAAAAAATGGAAGATTTGGAAACGAAGCGTAAGGATGTTGAAGAATTAAAGAATTCGGAAGAACTAGTAAATCTTAAACAAAAGAATGAAGAATTAAAACAAAAAATGGATAATTTTAATCAGATGAAAGATGATATAGAAAAAATCAATAAAAGCCGCAAATCGGCTTTCAATAAATAAATTGTTTGTATATTATTGTATGAAATAATGTATTTTTCCAAGCTTTAGCTATATTATTAATCAATCAATCAATCAATCAATTTCCTTATGTTATGGAAGTTCAATCATTGAGGATTAATATTATCTACATGACAAATTCTAAGCGAAAATAACCTTCGAAAACTCCAAAATAAATTACAAGCTGCTTAACTTCAAAATTCTCTTTTCTCCAAAATAGAAATTAATTAAACTCATGAGTTGTAAAGTTACGATTTTTTTTCAAGTCAAAAAAAAAACGAAAATATGAGCCTGGATTTCGAATACATTGCTGCTCATATCAGCGATTATATTAATAATGAAAACTTATTCAATACATTTGATATCGAAGCTATCAAAACAATCATGAAATATTCACGTTTGACAGCAGATCAATATGTTACTCTTCTGAAACAATCTTCATCAACTCTCAAAGCCAAAGAATTATATATCTGTACACGGAAGGCAAATGCTCGTATCCAAAATCTCGAAGAAGTTGTTTCAATTCTTAACTCTGTGAAAAGATACATGAAATTCAATATATTTGATGGTATTATAGATTTTTTAAAACAAAATGTGCAAGTGATAAACAATTCTACGAACAAAACAGAAATATTTCAAGATAAAACCAAAGCGTTTCAAAATGAAAATGCAAGTGAAAATACGACCAAAGATACAACTATCAAAGCAACTAATGAAAAATACAATCATTCACAAGATATTTTAACTAAAATTACAGAACTTAAGGAATCTAATGATTTCGAAACCGTTTACAAATTCCTTGATGAACTTTCTTCGAAAGGAAACCATGACATGATTTCAAAATCAATCGAAGCAGGACTTTGGCAAAAGATTGCTCCTAAAAAATATGAATATGATCCTGAGAGTAATGTTCTTCATTTAGCAAATGAAAACGGAAATCTCAGACTTGTTCAATCACTTATCGAATGTGGCTGTGATAAAGAAGCAAAGAATAAATTTGGATATACTCCACTCATTTGTGCATCATCTTATGGTCAACTTGAAGTTGTTAATTATCTTATCTCAGTTGGAGCTGATAAAGATGCAAAGAATAAATTTGGATATACTCCACTCATTTGTGCATCAGAAAATGGTCATCTTGGCGTTATTGAATATCTTATCTCAATTGGAGCTGATAAAGAAACAAAGAATGGTTATGGATATACTCCACTCATTAAGGCATCATCTAATGGTAAACTTGACGTTGTTAAATATCTTATCTCAGTTGGAGCTAATAAAGAAGCAAAGGATAAATATGGATATACTCCACTCCTTTGGGCATCAGAAAATGGTAAACTTGAAGTTGTTCAATATCTTATCTCAGTTGGAGCTAATAAAGAAGCAAAGGATAATCTTGGATATACTCCACTCATTTGTGCATCAATGCATGGTCATCTTGAAGTTGTTCAATACCTTATCTCAGTTGGAGCAGATAAAGAAGCAAAGAATAATCTTGGATATACTCCGCTCATTAGGGCATCAGAAAATGATAAACTTGAAGTTGTTCAATATCTTATCTCAGTTGGAGCTAATAAAGAAGCAAAGAATAATGATGGTAAAACTGCAATGATGATTGCAAAAGGTAAAGTAAGAGATTACTTAAAAACTATTTGTGCTAACTAACTCAATCATATACTTATTTAAAAATTCATTTAGTCAACTTTTCAAACTATATTTTAATTTTTAATGGTGAACTTTTTCTGCCATTTTGTCTGATCTGTGGGATATATTAAAGAATTAAAATACAACTATTCTATGATATGAAAATGACAAGCATATCAGGTTTCTTTTTGTCCGAATTAATTTTATCATTGTCGTCTGCACAAGAGAAAAATCAAGTTAATCGAACAGAAAAAGGAAAGATAAAAATAAAGTTAATATAAAAGAAAAGGGAAAGAGAAAATTAAAGTTAATATAGAACAGAAAAAGAAAAGAGAAAAAATAAAGTTAATCGAACAGAAAAAGAAAAGGGAAAAATCAAGTTAATAGAAAAGAGAAAAAGAAAAGAGAAAAATTAAAGTTAATATAAAATATTTAGAGAAAAAGAAAAATTGTCTTTTCTTCGCTTATGGTTTATACAATGGATCAACAGACTTCCGCAATTTAACACCGAACACATTTCCTCCATCAGAAGGCTTATCCTCCTTCGGCTGTTCCTTTGTTTGTTTGTTCTTTCTTCTCTTCTGTAATCCGAAAGGAGTTTGCACGTATTCGAACTCATCATTATCCTGAGGAGTTTCTTCCTTCTTCTGTTCATTTGTCTGTTTCTGTTCAACAGGTTTTGGCTCTTCTTTCTTTGGCTGCTGTGGCTGGTTTTTACGACGTTTTTTAAGGCCAAATGGTGTCTGTACGTATTCAAATTCATCATTATCTTGTGGTTGGGGTTCTTTCTTCTGTTGGGTGGGTTCTTCTTCTTTCTTGGGCTGTGGCTGGTTCTTGCGACGCTTCTGAAGGCCAAATGGGGTTTGGACATACTCGAAATCGTCATTTTGTTTGGAATTATCTGTATTTTGCTCTGGAACTGTATTTTCTGGTTCATTCTGGGTTGGTTCTTCTGTATTCTGTTCTGTTTCTGCTGGAATTTCTTCTGTTTCTTGTGGTTTTTCTTCATTTTCTTGGGATTCTTCTGGAACTGCTTCTTCTGGCTTAGTTTCGGGTTCCTCTGGTTCTTGTTGTTGCTGTTCTTCATCATCTACCTTTGTTTCTTCTTCTTTTGGCAAATTTTCGTTTGGTATTTTTTCAATTTCTTCTGTTTGAGGTTCTTCTTGCTTCGGTTCCTCTTCTTTAGGTTGTATATCTTCTGTTGGCTGTTCGCTTGGCTTTTCTTCTTCTGTATTTGGAATTTGATCTGAAATTTGTTCTTTTTCAGGGGTTTGCTGCTCAACAACTTCATTCTGATCATTCTTCGGCTCAGATGGTTGAGGTTCTTCTTGTTTCTGTTCTGTTTCGTTTTTACCAGATTTAGCATTTGTTGCCTCTTTAGGAACTTTCCTAAGTTGCGGCTTCACGAAAACTGGTTTTTCTTCCTTTGGTTTCGGAGGTGCTTCTTCTTTTACAACTTTTCTCAACTTTGGAAGCAAGAAAGCTGGTTTTTCTTCTTCTTTTGGCGGAGGTTCCTCTCTTTGGACCTTTCTGAGCTGCGGTTTGACAAATCCTGGCTTTTCTTCTTCTTTCTTCTTATCTGGCCTTTCCACCTTCTTGAGACTCGAGTTCTTTAAGTCTGCGGCGCTGATTATTGGCGTTCCGTCCATTGGAGGTGGAGGTCTTGATGTATCTGGTGCAGGAGCTGGAGTAGGAGTGCTGTAGTCGTCGTAAACGTGAGTATCATCCCTTTCTTCAGGTTGATATTGATATTGTTCCACTTCTTCTTCGACAGGTGGTGGAAGATTTACTAAATTCTTCGGTTCTTCAGTTTCTTCGTATTGCTGAGCTATGCGGTGTCTTGGCCTTTCATCAGAGACTTCTTCGTCATCTGATGAGTAAGAATCTGAATAATCTGATGATGAGCTCGATGACTCTTTCTTTGCCTTCTTTGGCAAAGGAGGTGGTGCAGGAGCTGATAAATTAACAGCTGGTGGCGGTGGAGCAGGAGCTGCACCAGCAGATGGTGGAGGAGGACTGTTTGGAGTTGCTTGTGGAAATGCAGGGGGAGCAAATGCAGGGGGTTGAGCATTCGGATTTGCTGCTGGAAATGCAGGGGGAGCAAACGAAGGGGGAGGCTGGTTTGGATTTGCCGGTGCGAACATTGGCGGCGGCTGGTTTGGCGCTGCAGCAGGGAATGCTGGCGGCGGCTGACTTGGAGCTGCTTGTGGAAATGCAGGTGGTTGAGCATTTGGCTCCAACGGAGGGAATCTTTGTCCAGGTACAAATGGCTGTGGCTTGTAAGGCTGCTTCTGCGGCTGCTCATCATCGATAAGCCTCAAAGGCGCTCTGAATGCATCTAATTCGTTCTGTTTTACGGATTCCGGAGGAAGTCCTGGTATCTGGTGAACATCTGTCTTTGGAACTACCGATTCCGATGATACATCGCTGCGTCTACGTAATGTTGTACCAAATGGAGTGGAAGCTGTTTCGAAATCGTCATCTCTCTTTGGCTTGGCCGTTGTAGGAGATGGTACCGGTCCTCCTGGTGGCGGAGGAGGCTTGTTTACCAGTAGTGGAATTAATGGCATCTGATTTGAGTTCTTGAGAAGTCCCTGGGATGGTTTCTCTGCCGGAGGCAGAATCATCATCTTCATCTGACTGCAGGATTTCGAAGAATCGTTATCTTCATGAGTATTACTTTCATCCTCATCGCTGACTTCGAACTTTGTTGGCACGTAAACGGGGTTTGGAAGTGCAATATTATTTCCGAGCGGTTTTTTGTCTGATTTCGTGTTATCTGGTGGGTGGAAGCTAGCAAATTGTTCAGGATTCTTTGCGGAGATGTCGTTGTAGATTTTCTCCTCAGCTTCGTGATCAGGAGATTGATATAATTCATTGCTTGATGGAGGAAGCTTGAATTTATCTCCATTGTATTGTATCTTGTCTGAATCTTCATCAGACAACTCTTCTCTGTAATTAAGAACTTTCTGTACTGTTTTAATCTTCATTTGATCTTCGGTAGCACTAACAGGCAGTGGAACAACAATAGATACACCTTTCTTTTGGTTTGCATTCGCGTCTGATGTTTGTTGATTGTTTGGACTTTTGATATTATCTTGCAAAATATTTGACTTTCCTTTTGCAGAATTTTCTTGTTGTAAAGATGATTTCTGTTGATTTGGATTGCGTAATATTGGGTTTGCGGCTTGTTCTTTTGTATTTGATGGTTTCGAAATATTTGCTTGATTTTGAGGCGAAATCGCATTAGATTTGTTATCTGCCTTTCCAAATGATTCTTGTGATGCGTTTTTCGCATTTCCTCCGATTGTATTTTTCAAATTCTGATTTCCTGTCCTTTCAATATTTGATTCTTCATTGTTGGCAGCATTTACCCTGCCTGCAAATGCTCCTTTCGCTGTCGATTTTGCGCCGGTAGCCGCAACTTTCGATTCAAATTCTTTTGGAGTTGCGAGTGGGCTAGAAGGCGTAGGAGACGGCGGAGGAGGTGGTGATGTAGTGTGGAGGCGAGAGGGCGGTGCTGGCTTAACAAGCGGAATTTTGTATTGATCTTGAGATTGAGAAGGTTGTAGTTTACCTGCTGCAGCAGTCTTGCCCGATTTGTTACGTTCTGCTAATCTGGCTGCTAAAACGGCCTCAAAAGCGTTTACATTATTTAGCTTTAATTCAACCAACGGAGGTTCATTATCTTCATCCTTGCCGCTTTGTGCAGCCCCATTGGGAGGCGGTATATTCGATGTTTTAGGAATATCGCGCTTAAACGACGATGCATTATTAGATTGAGCCACTCGCGTTGGAGGTCTTCTTGTTGGAGGCCTTCTAGCAGGTACAGCGTGTTTAGACGAGGAATTATCGGTATTAACGACGTCTCTTGATTTTCTGATCACAACTTCTTCGGAAGTCGGAATATAGACATCAGTAGGCGCTCTTTTAATGTTTGCAACTTCTTTAAATTTATCCATCCATGAATTTAACTCATCTTGCGTTTCAACATGAATTACATAGGCTCTTTTTTGATTCGGCCATGATATTTGAAAAGCGGGCTGATACTTAACTGTCGTATTTAAGGCAATAATGGAATTAGAAGCGATTGTAAATGAACCTTTTAATTTTTTACCTTTCTCTGTGTAATAGATAGCCGATCCTGGAAATAATACAAGCCATCTTTTCTTCCAGGTTTTAATTCGTCCACCTTGCTTAATAATCCATCCTTCCTTTAATATTTTCGACATTATAAGTTTTCTAAAAAATTTCTATAAAATGTAAATTCACTTCACTTTGAAAAGTAAATCAATTTTTTTAAATCACTTTTGCATAATGAGATTGGATTATGAACCTTTGATTTCCCAATAAGAAATTAGGTTTTATTTGAAGGGGACTTTGGAATTTAGCAAAATTGAATGGTTTAATATTGAAAATTTAGATGCAATTTTTTGGATGTGGAGCCAATGATATTGAAATCTATATTAATTTCAAAAAAATTAATTTGATTTAACAGAAAATCAATATTGTTTGAATTTTTAAACCTTTCATTATTAGTGTCGTGGATATGATATTTCTTTCAAGTCATCGTATTGAATAAAAGTGACATCTAATTTCATCAAATTTTTGAATTGATTTATCTGTGAGATGCATTCAAATGTTTTCAGTAATAAAGTATCATTTTAATACCAATCAATATACGATTAATTTTTGCACCATTATCTTTTTGCATATCAAAATCCGTTTAAATAATTCTAATGAATACTATAATAAAATCACACTATCGCGAATTAAAAAAATTGAAGTAAAATTCTACTCTTTGATCAAAAATTATACTCAACAATTAGTCACAGTCAATTGGTATATTTAAGCATCAATTTTCCAGGGGCCAAAAAATAATTGTTATCCAGTGGTTAGGGAATTATGGATTCCAAAAACATAGTTTGCGATCAATAAAACCTTTATACATTTATATATCAAATCAATTTCGTTCCATCTAGAAGATCAAATATTTCTGTTGCAGGTCATTTGACAACTTTTCAAAAAAACAATTGTAATCTTCTCAAATATTCAAATTCTTTCAATTACTTACGCGGAATAATAAATAAATTTAACTCAAGTTTATTTTAGCTCATATGATGTTTCGGAATATTCGGAACAGTAAACAAAACCAATTCCTAAATCATTTATTTAGGGATATAAATAAAAAAACCTCAAAACAAAATTTTATCTTAATATTTGGAAAAAAGATGAAGTGATTATCAGAAAGGAATGGACAACTACAAACATGGATTGCGAAAATCATTACTGGTTCTGTGATATGCTGATATATAATTTATTTTGATTTTAATAATCAAGGTTATAAATGTATAAGAGTGAAAACACAATTGTAAGTGCATTGTAACTTGATAGAAGACATCAACATAATGTAGTGTTGCAAAAATGGATTCATTATTGAAAATATCTTAAAAAAATAATATAATTATGTAAAACAAACACCGAAAATACAAATACGCGATTGTTTTGCAATGAATCTGCTTTTTAATTATTTTTTTTATCCAAATTCCTTGGAGAGATGCTGTTATTAAATAGGTGGAATAACATATCATTATCTGCACAAATTGGCCAGTCTTATAGAAATTGAAATTGCGTCATTTTTGAAAATGGTCAAATTTTGTTCCAAAATTCAAAATGTAACACCAGAAACTAGTAATCAGGACCAAACTTACCATATGATAGTATATTTCTTGTGCGAATGCTCATTTAAGATCACTCATTCGCTCATGTAAAAAATAGTCACTTTTTTCTTTCAAACTAAAATATCATTTTCTTTTCAGTTAGGTTCTTCAATCTTAATAAATAGGTTTTTCATCTGTCATGCTATTTTGTTAGTGAACTTGTGGATCTATTCCGATTGACTTTCTTAACAATTAGGAGTGAGTTTTTTTTTAATATCATATCCAGCTTGCAATGTTTTTGAAGTATCATAAAATTGATGCAAAATGCAATAAAAATTAAAAACAATAAAGATGAAAACTGAACTCGCAACAATGGATAAAAAATTCATGAATTATGACGATGGAACTTGAAATGCTAACAAAAGTGATCTCCATATGTTAAATTTAATAGATATTATTGGTTATTAACATATTTCAGAAAATTTTGTGTGGAGAAATTAATTGAGTCTTATATGCAATATCATTGGAAACTCTGTCGTTGAAGATTGGCCTACAAATAAAGAATCAAGCTATATGTATGAATTATTCAAAGACTTAGTAAGAATTCCAATCCAAACAATGAGATGAGAAATTTCGAATTATGTTCCTTTCTGCATGTAACATAGATTTTTGCTACTTCCTTTAATTAATATTCGTTGTTTGCATGCAAAAAGTGGAAAATAGAAAAATTGAATTAAAAAACAGTTTTATCCATCTGTAAAAATTGACAGTCAGAGAAATCTATTCTATACTCACTCAGATTTTATTATCATAAAAAGATAAATACTAATCAGAGACCGATTTCAATCTTATTGGTTTTGATAATAATGAAAAGTTCTAAAAAGGATTCAATAAGTTTATTATCAATGTATAGTGTGCAATGAATTGCAGGAAATCATTTTTAACAAAAATTTTATTCGAAACGAATTTCTCGAATAATTTTCTCTAAAATATATGTAGAGTATATATTACTCATGATTTGGAAACCGATATGATCATTGTGAATAAACGTGGCCATAAAATTGACAAGCGAGGTCAAAATTGAAAAGATGAATGGTCTTATTCATTCAAAAAAATCATGTAAACTATTGAAAAATCAAATATTTTAGTGATTTTCCTTCCCTTTCCATTATGCAGGACTCAGACTTCCTTTATCAATTAGATGCTGCAGTTCTTGATGCTCATTCGCAGCGCAAATCAGCGGAAAACTTCGCAAGCTCAATTAAAAAATTCATAGCTTATGTTGAAGAGAATTCAAATTCTACTTGCAGCCTTATCCATCTCTGCAAAGAGTTCCACTTTCAGCGCAGAAGGTTTTATGACGTAATTAATGTTCTCGAAGCTCTTAATTTCTGCAAAAAAACGGGTGTAGATGAAATGGTTTGGTATGGTCGAGCTAATTTCAAGAAAATGCTCTTACAGATCAAGAAGTCATCCATAAAGGAAGAAAACAACTTTGATCAATGCATCTCAATTTCCGTACTCACCGTTAGATTCATCAAATCTTTCTTCACTTTCAATTCACAGACAATTAACATCAAGGATATTGGTAATTACTTATCAAGAGAAAATGGACGCACCAAAACAACAACATGTAAACTTTATCAAATTGCACACATTCTCGAAGCAGCATCCGTTGTTGAGAAAACAATTATGCCAGGCGAGATCAGCTTACCTGAGGAGTATTTCAGAATAGAAGAAACTCAGCCAAAGATACCATTCACCATCGAACAATTGTTAAATACTCCGGCACCGATAAAGTCAATGCAGCAGGATTCCGTCCTTCTCGATGTTGATGATCTCGCTTCTCACCTCGCTGCTTAATTTATACATTTTTTCTTTTGTTTTTCATAAATTTTCTTTCTGTCTGCATATTATTGGCTTAATTATTCAAATAATGCATCTTGGATTCTACAATTTTAACCGAATCCTATCTAAATTACCTCCAAAGAAGGTCGAAAATTCTTCAAATTATCATATGACAGCATGAGTTTCATTGTTGTTCATGAAGCCGAGACGACTCTAAATTTATTGTGATAACTCTTAACCGAAATATTATATCTTATTTTCTTTCTAACAACTAAAATCTACTTTTTAACATTATTTTTTCGAAAGTATTTGCTTTCATATGCATACATTACCTTTAATATAGTCTATGTTTGCGGCTGTTTGACCGATTTGAATATCTTAAGTTCTCACAAAAGGGTTGAAAAAATTTCCGAAAGCTAACCTTAATTAGAATGACATCAAATTAATCTGTAAAAACATAAATAGATATGAAAGGGGAAGGACTTTCTTTATAATTAAGATGATCTACCCATTAACAATAAATGAACGAATAAACTCTCAAAATCTTACAATTCAAGTTTTGTTTGAGATTTATCGATTTTGGATAAATTATTGTATACATTAAATAGAATTGATTTCTCAATTAAAAACATTTATCGGTTTTCAGGGACAAATTTTGGAGAAATATCAATTGAAAGTTTTCTCCACTTTTCGGTTTTATATTCGGTCGATAATCGAATGATAAAACATGCAACTTACTATACATTAGAATTCAAATCTACATTTTTTTGCAAAAAATATGGAGAAATTAATTTGGAGAAATCCAATTACACTCGATTGCATCTATTACTAATGATATGTTAATTTTCACATTATGGTGAATAGAATTTACATATCCATTATCCATTTTTTCTCAAATGACAAAATAAAAAAATTCATTATGATGAAGAAATCCTTCATAAGGGAAAATAATATAATAAAATTGAATTTTTATTTTAAATTAGGAGTTTCAGACTCTAAACATAAATTTCCCAAAATGTTATTCAAGAAATATTGGGCTCATGATTGTACAACCTTTAAAATCTAAACTCATTCAAGATACTACTTGAACTTCGGCTTAAATGTTGATCGAAAAGGGATTTTAAAATATTTGCAAAAAAATACAAATATAACATTTATGAATGATTCTTATTGTTGAGGATTACATATGTGAGTGGGTTACGAAGGTGGCATGGTTTGTGAATGATTCATATTTTTGAGGATCAAATGGATTTACATCGTGACTCACTGGAGTCATTTACAAAATTATACTTTATAAGATAGTTCGTCCTCATAATACAAGCACTAGCTAACACTCTGATTGCAAAACTCATGAGTTTTCTATGATCAAGACCAAGTAAAATTGATGATTTGTTATCACTTTTATAATTTTTATAAAAAAATGGGAAAAGTAGTAAAAGTTATTCAGCTTATTACTCTTCTTTTAAGCTGTTTACTTGCGTTTCTTATACGTCAATTCGCTAATGTTATAAATGAGCCGCTTATTCACGAATTTGATCCTCAATTCAATTGGAGATGTACACAATACATTGATAACCATGGTTTATATGAATTTCTCGGCTGGTTTGATAATATTTCATGGTACCCTCAAGGAAGGCCAGTAGGAGAAACAGCATATCCTGGCTTAATGTATACATCTGCCATTGCCAAATGGGTTCTTCAAAAAATCCATATTATTGTCGATCTTCGTACTATTTGCGTATCCATGGGTCCATCCGTTTCAATTTTGTCCGTACTTGTCGCTTTCTTATTTGGAGAACTTGTCGGATCTGCTCAATTAGGAACATTATTCGGAGCCATTACTAGTTTCATTCCAGGTATGATCAGCCGTAGTGTTGGTGGTGCCTATGATTACGAGTGCATTGGCTTATTTATCATTGTTTTATCACTTTACACATTTGCTCTTGCATTGAAGTCCGGTTCCATTCTCTTTTCAATTCTTGCTGCATTCGCATACTCATATCTTGCTCTTACCTGGGGTGGCTACGTTTTTGTTTCAAATTGCATCCCATTATTTGCTGCAGGCCTTGTTGCCATTGGCAGATACTCCTGGCGCCTTCATATCACATATTCCATATGGTTTATTGTTTCTTCAATCCTCACAGCCCAAGTTCCTTTCATTGGCGACAAAATCCTTAAGAAACCAGAGCACTTTGCCATGCTTGGCACATTCATTGTTATGCAAATTTGGGGATTCTTTACATTTGTTAAGTCTCACTTCTCTCCAACAACTTATAATTCTGTCGGAATCACATCCATCTTAATTCTCCCATCTTTCCTCTTACTTATGATCACCGTTGGTATGTCAACAGGTCTTCTTGGTGGATTCTCCGGCCGTCTTCTCCAAATGTTCGATCCAACTTATGCCTCGAAGAATGTTCCAATTATCAACTCCGTTGCCGAACACCAGCCTACTGCTTGGGTTAAGTATTATTCCGACTGCGAGCTCTTCATCTTTTTCTTCCCTCTTGGTGCTTATATTGTTATTTCATCTCTCATTCGCACACAAAACACTAACGACCAAAGAGAACTACAGCGCGCCGAAACCTTATTATTACTCTTCATTTACGGCTTCTCAACTTTATATTTCGCTTCTATTATGGTTCGATTAGTTTTAGTCTTTACTCCAGCATTAGTCTTCGTTGCAGGCATTGCCATTCATCAACTACTTCGCGAATCCTTTAAACCAAAGTCATTTTTACACCCAGTTTCCCTTACAATGATAATAATAACATTTATTATCTGTTTACACAGCGTTCTCCACGCCACGCACTTCGCCTGCTACTCGTATTCAGGCGACCACCTTCATTTCAACATCATGACACCACGCGGTGTCGAGACATCTGATGATTACAGAGAAGGCTACAGATGGTTGACCGAAAACACGCACAGAGACGACATTATAATGAGTTGGTGGGATTACGGCTACCAGATCACTAGTATGGGTAACAGAGGATGTATTGCTGATGGCAACACGAACAATTTCACTCACATTGGCATCATTGGCATGGCCATGTCCTCTCCAGAACCAATTTCATGGCGAATTGCAAGACTTATGAATGTTAAGTACATGTTAGTTATTTTCGGAGGTGCCGCACAGTATTCTGGTGATGATATCAACAAGTTCTTGTGGATGCCAAGAATTGCACACCAAACATTTGATAACATCACAGGTGAAATGTATCAGATTCCTTATAGACATATCGTTGGTGAATCAATGACAAAGAATATGACGCTTTCTATGATGTTCAAGTTCTGCTACAATAACTACAAGTACTACCAGCCACACCCTCAATTCCCTACTGGTTATGATATGACTAGAAGAACTCCTATTCCAAATATCAAAGATATATCAATGTCACAGTTCACAGAAGCTTTCACAACAAAGAACTGGATTGTCAGAATATACAAAGTCGGCGATGATCCCCAATGGAACCGCGTATACTAATATAAAGGAATATATACATTTTTTTTGTTATTATAAACATATCAATTATAAAATTACTCTAAGTTATTTTGATAATTTCAAAGTTTCATTATTTTGATTAATTAATATTTATAGAAATACATTTGATTTCATTAATCCAATTACTAGCGATTGCATCTATTGGGTTTCACGTCTGTATAATCTTTAAAGTCTAAACTTATTAAAGATGCTCGAACTTCAACTTATATAACATTTAAAATCAAACTTGAGCATAATTTATGAATACTTTAGAAATATTGTAAACATTTCTAAATGCTTTAATATAAATCTAATCATGGATTTCAGTATTATCTATTTCTAGTATATATTCACATATTAATATTCTCCATGAGAATTCTTATTATTGTTTTGCAATAATATACTGTGGAAAGCATTTGATTCAATTAATTAAGCAGATTTTTCGCGATTTTTTTTAAAAAATTATCGTAAATAAAATGATATTTCACGAACTTTTTATTCTATTCGCTTTTTACGTTGTTTCGTGATATATGTCCGATAATACTTACATCATCTTCGTCATCATCGTGGTAAGAAACAAAATCTTCTTCGACTTGTTCGCCAACGACTTCTCCGAATATATCGAATTTATTTATTGCTATGCATGGAGGATATCCTGGACATGGAGCATTTTGAATTATTCTGACGTAAGTTGTAGTGTAAGTGTTATCTAATTCATAGCTTTTCTCCTTGCACAACCTCATTTCTTTATCCTTCTCGACTTTGTGGACGTCCTTCCATGTGACATTGTCATCGGAAATTTGCAATGACCAAGAATACAAGCAGCAATCAAAACATCTATGGTAGAATTCGTCTTCGCAGCAGCACCCCTCTTCGTAGCAGCAGCCAGATCTAATAAAGTATCCTTTTATTTTGATTTTTCTGGATTGAAGTGAAAAAGTAATATAAGGATGCTCAAAATATGTATGAGCACAATTAGAACACCAGTCGTATGTCTTATCCCATGGATAAATTGCGTACTCTGGCTTTGTAATTTGTCTTGAACCGTTGATGTATTGTTTTGATGATCCACTGGCATAGATGTTTATAATTTTGCTATTATAAACTTTACTGAAGATACCATCACTATTAAGGCTTAAACAATTGACAGAAAATAATGTTAACATAAAAATGACACTTTTATTGAAAAGTGCAACTCATTCAGAAATTTAGAATTCACCAAAGAGTTTGGTGTATAAAATAACAATATATCAACTTCTATATTAGAGAACTGCATCAAGATCCTATTCGAGAATTTAGAAAGCATCTTTAAGTCAAATTCTGGTTGATATTAGATTTTTTTTTAAAAAAAAAGTAAAGGGTTTGTTTATAATAAGATGTTAATTTTCAAGAGTTTTAAAGAATGCTAATCATGACAATTTATAAATTAATTATCCCCAATTTTTTTCGTTCTTCTAAGGCTAATTGGGGAGAAGCTTCCTAAACTTTTTAATCCCATAAATATGGTCATTATCTGGAATAAAGAGTTAAGCGTCATATGTCACTTTTTGTACTAAGGAAACATCGACTTTATGCGTTATGACTTTTCGATGAGGAAACAAGTGTTCACGTATTATAAACTTCCTTATTCCAATAAACCGACCCTAAACATAATTAATTCTAAGCATGATAATGGTCTCTTTTCTATGATAACCAAATCAATTTGGTTATCATAGTAAAGCACCAAAAACTGGAATAGGAATAACCGCACTTAAACAGAAATAGGCAGTGTGGAAACTAGAGAAGACTCAACTGATTTTTTAAGCAACTCTTCTTGCCGATTCAAATCTGCTTTGCTAATCATTGTATATTACTATATTCTGATTAGGATACTTTAACGCTTGATGCATGCACATCATTCTTTTAGCTGATTTCTAAAATACAATCTTCTATTAACTTTGAAATTTCTTCAAAAGTTATAGTAATTCCATAGTTCATTCGTAAAATGTTATTAAATAGCTCTGACTATTCCTTTGCACGCAAAATGAGGTAGTATTTTTTGAATTTTTTACTCAAAATAAAACAAAATCTACCCAATTTTATACCACTAAAGCCTATATTGACACACACATATATAAATCTCTATTGTTATAAGATAAATTTGAAAAAATAAATTTTTTTCCTAAAATGTAAAATTATACTTGTATTCAAAGAAAGTAGATCGTTTATAAGGAAGGTATTATATATTTGGGGAGAAAATCCCTTACAATATACAAAAATATGAAAGAATATTCAATCATCAGGAAAGAGCTTAGTACTAACCATTTGTGAGACGTTCATATAATATCTTTTTCCTTTTTGGGGTTTTTAATCGGATTATCCATTTCCCTGCATTGACTTTAATTCATTCTTGATGATCTGAGTATACATGATCATTATCGAACGTTTGCCATACTCTTCCACAGTTAATGATTGCTGAAAAATGAATAGTACTGAATAACAGCTGGAATTTCATAAGTATTTTGCGTATTTATACTGATTTAAACATGAAATACTCATACAAAATGCAAAGTTTTTAAAAACAATCAATAAAAGATTTTAAATTAGATAAAATATCATATGTCACTTCTTTTTTCATCTGGATAATAAAATTGATAAATTTTTTTCTAATTAAAGATAAAGATGCATTTATAGTAGTAGAAAATTAATTTCTAGACTAAAGCTTGTTTATTGTCACCGTTTTAAGTCTAAATTTATAGGAAATGGTTATTTTATTATGCATTAAAAGTTCTTCTATAAAATTAACATTAAAATCATCTTTCGCCTAAGAGTAATAACAAGGTTATGCAAATTTTATTGAAAATAGTACGAGAATTTTGTTTGAAAATATAATATGGTTAAAAATAGGGAATGGATGTATGAATGTTCCATATTTATTTTATCCGAGTTGCTTCATGATTCCATATTGCCGATTCCTATTCCAGTTTTTGGTGCTTTACTATGATAACCAAATTGATTTGGTTATCATAGAAAAGAGACCATTATCATGCTTAGAATTAATTATGTTTAGGGTCGGTTTATTGGAATAAGGAAGTTTATAATACGTGAACACTTGTTTCCTCATCGAAAAGTCATAACGCATAAAGTCGATGTTTCCTTAGTACAAAAAGTGACATATGACGCTTAACTCTTTATTCCAGATAATGACCATATTTATGGGATTAAAAAGTTTAGGAAGCTTCTCCCCATTATTTGTCTCGGACTCATTCTAGGTCCTTTGCCTATAGGTGTAGTTGAAACTCTCTTTTGTTGATATTCTTCTGATAAGTAATAGAGCGCCGTTTTTCCATCGTTATCCTTAGCATCTTCATCAGCTCCAACTGATATCAAATAATCAACTATTTTACGCCTATTTTCCTTTGATGCACAAATGAGTGGAGTTCTTCCACGATCATCCTTTGCTTCTTTATTAGCTCCAATTGAAACAAGATATTTGACTATTTCAAGATGACCATATTCTGATGCGATAATGAGTAAGGTCTTTCCATTATCATCCTTTGTTTCTTTATCAGCTCCAACAGAGATCAGATATTTCAGTATTTCAAGATCATTTATAACTACTGCACCTCTTACAGCAGTCTCTCCTAATATATTTTTTGCATTGATATCAGCTCCAATTGAAACAAGATATTTAACCATTTCAAATTGACCATTCTCAGCTGCATAATACAGCGCATTTTCTCCACTCCCGTCTTTCGCATCTTTATTAGCTCCAACAGAGATAAGATATTTAACAACTTCGAGATGACCATTATACGATGCACGCATAAGCGGAGTCCATTTAGCTTGACTAGTTGCATCTTTATTCGCCCCAACTGAGATAAGATATTTCACGACATCAAGATGACCATTATTTGCTGCCTCAATAAGAGGAGTATTTCCATTGTAATGATTTTTTTTTGTTTCTTTGTCACATCCACAATCAATTAAAGATTTAACAAGTCTGAGATTTCCATTTCTTGCAGCTTCATGAAGTATTGTTCCTGATTCATTTATATACATATTCTCTTCCCAAAGCCCTTCTTCACATGCTTTTGACATCATTTTTTGATAACCTTTTTGTGCAAGATCATCAAGGAAATGATATATATCACCAAATGCGCGATTACCATCCCCATTCTTGAATTCAGCGATTTTTGATAAAATTTCTTTTGATTCAAAATTTTGTCCGAGTTTTCTGTTTTCCTCATTCAAGTTGGCAATCTCTTTTTCATTGCATTCAAGCTTAGATCTGAGTGACTGTATTTCTTTTTCAAATTTTTGCTTTTCATTTGTAGTGACATGTAGATCTGATTGTAATTGATCTATTTTCTTTGAATTATATGACAAATACCTCTCAGTTTGCAGTAAATTATCAATTATTCCATTTAAAAATTTGTAATGAGCATACTTTTTAACTGATGATAAAATAGAAATGACTTCTTGGAAAGTATCTACTGAAACGTTTGTATTTAATACATACGGAAAGAGTATGTTTGCATTGCCAGTCCTTGATACTTTATCCAGAACAATATTGAATTCGGATAAGGTTAATTTTGCAAGTTTAAAGATCTTTGCGATATCATTTGGTTCAAAAATATCAAAAAACCTATCATCTTCAATATATTCCATAATGTGAGCTGCGGTATACTCGAAATCCTGAGTAAGTCCCCTCGACATTTATAAGTCGTATAAAGGGTAATTTTTTACCCTTAGTTCGACTTTATTAAAATTTATAATTTTAAATGAACCAATAAGTTGTGCAGTATATTGCTTATCCTTTGCGTAAAATTCGACTATTAACTACAATAATTTATAATAATTTTTACATAATTAGAGATAAGGTTGCTTGCAATATTTTTTTGACATTCTTATGAAGAAATAATAATTCTTCCTGCTTGTTTTCAGCCACATTAATGTCTTAAAAATGAAAGCTCAATAATAGAAGAAAAAATAATCATAGGCTAAAGAATCCACACTCTTCTTCCTTTTTGAAATGTAGAAAAAGTATAATTTTGTACGAATGGCAAATAGATAACAGAATTTCAACTCAATAAAATATGGTTTAGAAGGATATGTGAATGAAGCTAGATACTAATTAAATATTGGCGATGCTTATGGAAATCTTAGTACTAAAAGGTCCTTTTCCTTGATATTGAAATTTTTATGAGAAACTTATGAGAAAAAAAAGATGAAACTCACACCAAAATAGATCCAAAATCATCTGTAAATGCTGCATATGTAATTTCATTTAATAGTTCTAAGTAGATAACTTTCAGATTAATGTCACTTTTCAGACATTTCGTAGGAACTATTTTTTTCAAGATTTTGAGTTATGAAATGCTGAGCATTGTGGTGATTATTCATTATACCCATCCGTACTAATCCATACTTTGAAGATACACTATGAGGCAATTTCGAGTCATTTTGCTCGAAAAGAAAAAGACTTTTTTTTGAGTTTCAGATTGGATTAATTGATTTCTATGTTTTGCATTACAACATATTCAGAACAAGCGCTATTTGGCCATGACAATGGTTAATTAAATTACCTGTATCAATTGCCCATTCCCATAAACTCAACATTTAAATTTTTTGAGGACAAGATTAGGAAGCTTTTGCTATATATCATTGTTTGATTGAAGAATTCCATTTTCGATTCAATTTTGATGATTGAGAATTGAAAAATTGAAAGATAATTAATTACAGCCAACTGGTTACCAAGAATTTATTTAAAAATTGTAAGGAAACCTGTGACAAACAATTTTGAAAGCTGCGAAATTTTTTTATGCAATTCAAAATTATTTTTTATCTGAAAAACACTCATGTAAGAATAGTAAGAACATTTCTATAAGAATAAAACTGAATTTCATAAATTCTATCGGCATCTTACATCTAAAAAAGTTGGAATGTTTCTGCCTCCGGAATTTGATTACCATTTATCAGCTGCCGAGCAGAAGCAGATTGAAAAATTAGTTCCACTGCACCAGGCTAAAATTCACATGGCTTTTCGCGCTCAAGTCATGGTAATTGCTAAAGAATTACCGAATTCTATTGTAGCTCTTTCTGAGCACATGATAACCATCTGCGTACCTGGATTTATCATGAAATCATACAAACTTTTTGATACTTATCATCTGTTTGAAATTCAGTCGATACATACCGTAAATGATGATATGGCCAGGTTCGATTTTGATGACGATCTTGTTGTATACATCACAACGCCAACGTGCATGCGTTTCGTTAGAAATACAATTCGTAATTTTATTCTTGCCAATCCTTCCTTGCCTGCTGCCTTGCGTTTCAAATTCAAAACCCACAATGCCTCGTTCTTCCCACCATTCCAGCCACCATTATCTCCATCCCAAATCTTCCAATTCACTTATAATGCTTATTGTTCTTATTACGAGACAACTTACTACCACGAGGTTCCCATGTATTTCCACCAACTTTTAAACACCGGAAATAGCGTTTTCGATTTCACCCATCTTCCTTTCAACGTAATCGAGTGCAGTATGGGCGATGCCGCCGAAATCCGACCAATTACATCAGCCCTGATGTATTGCCCATACATATTTGGCGTTACTTGCAGTAATTTCTCCCGACCAGATATTGTCAAACATATTGCAACGCTTGTAGAAGTATCTGCACTCAGATTGATCCGTCTCGTTGACTGCGGAGCAGAAAATGGCTGCTTAGACCTCGCAGAAGCCATGCGTGACGCTCAAAATCCCAATGTTATTTACTGGGATTTAAGTAACAACAATATGGAAGACATTGGAGCTTTCATAGCAGGCCTTGCTTACTATAGAGCCGAAGTACGAGCTCTACATCTCAATAATTGCAACCTGAAAGCCGATGATATCACAGAACTATTCAAATCCCTCCATAAGAACAAATACCTCCAGAAAATACATCAGCTCTCTTTGATTGGCCAAGCGCTAACCGCCGAGCATTGCAACCAGTTTTGCGATTGGTTGATCGACGATCTTGACGACGAGAAGAAGTATCCAGCTCTCAAAGCGCTCGCTATCAGCAAAGTCGCTGAAATTGAACAAATCATTGTTTCTTTGATCCAAATTGATTGCCAATTAACAAGATTAACAATTACCGATACAAACTTTACAGAATCTGCTGCAATGAAGCTTGTCGAGCTCATTAAGAAGCAGAAACGCTTCAAATCACTTTCTCTTGACGGATCTACCATTCCAATCGAATGTTTCATGCATATTATCGTTAACATTGGAATGGAAGAGAATATACAGAAGGTCGAGCTTTCTCTTGCAAGAATGAACTTAACAGGACCCAATTTCGCTATATTAATGGGAAATATTTTCGCAACCTTACAACTCAAGTTGACATCTCTCAATTTGGATGGTAACAACTTGAACCACGAGGACCTCTATATCCTTACATCCCATCTAAATGACATGTTGTACCTTGAAGATTTATCCATCTCATATAATTTCACGGAAAAGACCGAAAACTTGGCTCACAACCTATGCACAATTGCTATTAATCCACGATTACGCTCAATTACGATGCGCGGAGACCAAACTCATAAGGTTAATCAGTCAATTATTCCATTCTTCAAGCAACTTGGTCTTTCTCGGACCATCCGTTCATTAGACATCTCATTTAACGATATACGAGACCCAGGACTTGAAGCCTTGGCTAATTTGATTGACGAATCTAAGACATTACAACAAGTCTTTGCAGATGGCTCCAATCCATCATCGTTCAACTTCATTGAGAAGTATCTCATCAGACTTGAAGTCGACGAAGAGTTAATTTCCGCTCCTTTGCCTTTAGAAGATATCTTCGAATCAATTTCGAAACGCGGCAACTCCGAGCGCAAGAAACTCCTTTCCGCGGTCACCAGGCACCAGAAGAAGCTCGAGGACGTTCTTCTCGTCAACAGAGCCAAAATCGGAATGCATTCCGAAATGTCTCTATTAAAAGACGACGAACTCCAAGATATCCTCGATGCATCAATAGTTGCAGTTCAAGCTCTTCTCAACGGTGTCCATTTGACACAACACCTCGCAATTACCGAAATTGTCGGTTTGCCACTTCCATTTGAACCTCCAGACACAGACACCAAATCCAGTGTTCCTCAGGCTGCATCACCTGATGCACAGAAAGAGGATTACGTCGATCCGATGATGATGTCACACATAAGCGAAGGAGTTGATGATTCCATGGACATGTTCAAGACATTGCAGTTCAACTCTCTTCTGATCAGGAGGCCGAATGCAAACAGGAAGTTCGTCAAAGGTGTTTTGAACATAAATGATGAGAATGACGATGATGATGACTACTACGATGACGACGAAGAAGATTCACTAGATCAGCCGAAAATTAAAGCAAGTATGTTTGTTGCTCCTGCTGCATTCGAAGGAGAACATCAAGATGAACAACCTGTTCCTACTGAAATGCCTTCTTTCTTACCTCCTCAATAATGTTTTATTTTTTATTTTTATTTGCGCTTTATATATTTCATATTATAAAAAAACAACTTTTATTTTTTATTTATCTTAAGACTTAATCACAACATTCATGTATTTAGACAATATTACTTGCATTTGATATTGGTAGGCAATTATTGATTATAAATTCACATACATTTTATTTTTGTTGTTGGAGCATAAATAGATTATGTCATTCATATGCTAATATCTTGCATCACAATGAAGATTTTCGTATTTTCCTTTTTATTTTTGTTGAAATCCCATGTCTTATGATCTCAGATCTTAATTTTTTAGATCATAATATCAAATATCGATGATAAAAGTTAATACTTATCTTACCTGGTAATTCAAAATATAAACAGGTAAATATTGAAGTATTAATAGAATTTTGATCTAATGATCCAGAAAATTATGAGACAATATATATGTACAACTAAAGGTCTCTATGGGTGAACATTAATCGTTTGAGTTGACACACTTCTATTTTTTTAGATCATTAACACAAATTTATGATTTAAAAACATACAAAACAAAATTTTTATTCATATTGAAAATATTTATCAAGAACTTCATCAATTTCTTCGCATAATTCTGGCGAATCTTCTTGCAATTTTCTCAGAAATTCGACAATACATTCGATGCGAGATGTATCAAATCCATGATTAACAAAAGAAAGAATTAAATAATCGAAAACTTCAAAAGACAAAGGCAACAAATCACTGCAATTCTCCAAAACATTTAAAACATCTTCAACAAATTTCTCGTTAAATGCTTCAACAAAGAAATCAGCTGATGAATATCTCCATATCCTAAGTAATACAGCAATATACCTTTCTTGAATAATAAAAGATTCATTTGGATAAATCAAGTTCCAGAGATTTGTAAATTCATAAATTTTCAAATCATTTGGATATTTTTCTTCTAAAACTAATTTTGTATCAAAAAAAACTAAATATGATTCTGCAGACTCTAATTTTCGTTCTGAAAGAGTTCTTTTTACTGCTTCTGGTAATTCTGACCATAAAATGTTTGTTGATACTTCGTAAATCGAATTTTTTAAATCAGAATTTTCAGAAAATGATGAAATAAATTTTGATAAAACATCTATAGGACATTTCTCATCGGAATCAAATGCAAGATCAGCAAGACGTTCAAATAGATTCATTTCTATGATTTCTTTAGCAAAATTCGTTTTGTTAAATAATTTCAAAATTAATTCGGAATTTTGGACATTAACAACTTCATTTTCACAGAATATGATTTGTAGTGCTAGATCATGTGCTTCTTCTATGCAATAATCGTTTTCTGAGTAAATTATTAAAATTTTGATTATTGTTTTTAAAATTTCTATAAAATCAGTGTTTTCACACTCATCAGTTACTACTGGAACTAACATTTCAGTTAAATGACTTAAAATTTCCGAAAAATTTGAATCATTAAGTAATTGCAAATTTTGACTGTAATTGTATAGCGAAATGTATACAAAATTCAATAGATATAGAATTGTTGTGGAATTTGCTTGCAGATCTTCAAGGATATTGTTGAAATAAACAAAAAAGTCTAAATCGAAGAGAATAGATATAGTATCTTGATATTTTGATAGAATTAGCCATACTGATCGAGAAATTAGCGCTCTGTAAGTTGGATTAATTTCATTAAGAAATTTTATAAATAAATTTTGTAAAAATCTGTTGTCAATGATGATTTCTAGAGATGGATAATGATTTTGTTGAAGGTTTTGTATCATTTCTTTTAGTAATAAGTAAAAATTTGATAAATTTTGGTCGATTTCAGATGAATTTAGTTGATTTGCTAATGTCAAGGCAATGTCCTCTATTAATAAGTCATTGCTATCAATTAAATTGTTATCTGTATTATCGTTTTTATCATCAAAGTCTGATTTTAAATTCATCAAAAATGTAAACTTCTGAAATTTGATTTTAGAATTGAACCAGTTTCAGCATTCTCTATCAGCATATACAACTGGCCCATGAACAGTACTCACTATACAAATATGAATCATGTTGAAATATAAGAAATTTAGATATGAGGTAATCATGAAGAGATAAGAATAAAGAGTTTATATCTCGAAACTCGAAAAAATACACTCTCAAATAACATATCAACATTTAGATTAGAGCTGACATTTGGAGACGAAGGTAAATCATCTCAAAACTTACCAATATTGAGGGAAATTTGGCTGGACAAATATAATTTTTCTCCCACTACATTGTGACAGTTTTATAACTTACTATCACAGTTCAAGGAGGATGAGTATTAAGTCGTCCGATTGTATAAATAACTTGTTTCAAATCTCTCATTAATTTGACATAATTGAAAGCTTTACGAAAATTCCGGAAAATCAGATTCTAAATTCAATTTTCTGAACTAAAGTTTACAAAATTGAGAGATCGCTCTTAATAATACCTGAACGCATCATATATTACGAAAGATTAAATTATATTGATCTCTTTCATTTCGGATATCAGAAATTGAAAAATTCACAATTTTTCTCAATCGAGCCGTTATGTTCAATGGAGATCAAAAGATAAACATTAATTCATTATGTCAATATATTGATAAAATGCAAAAATGATAATTCAATGATTGTGAATTTTATTTATTTTACTTTTATTTTTAGTTTTTTTGTAACTCATATGTTTTTCTTGATTCCTTTATCTTTATCAGCATGTGAAACCTATGATTTCAATGTGAAGTATGGTGTTTATCAAACTGTTACGTTCACAGCAGAACAAACGACGTTTTGCAAAACAATCAATTTTCAGTATACACAACGAACTGCACCACATATGTATATTCGATGGGATTTCCCAACAGCGAGCGGTGATCATACCGTTGAAAAACAAAATATTCCACAAAGTGTAAAACAAATTCAAAGTGTCAAAACAATAGAAGATTATTCAATTGTCGATTTATACAAGTCATCTACACTTAATATCGAATTATCAGTCACGGGAAAAGTTCAATTCAGTTTCGTTGCTTTTGATAGTGAACCCGGCCAACAAACGACGATCCTTTCATGGTGGGGCAAAGATTACATCGAAATTGGTCAATACGATTCATATAAATTCCAATGGAAAGAGAACCATATATACAACTTTGTTAGTATGTTCGACACAGTTGTTTCTGCTTCGATTTATGGTTCAAATGACCGCGATGTCAGTGGCAAATATACATATAGATACAATTCATACAGTTACAGTGGCACATTTAGTTCAGAACTCACTCTCAAAGGTTCAAAATTTTTTGCAGTCAGTGTTAACTACACTAGTGGCAGATATGTTTCTATAGGATTCAACGGAGAAAACAATGATGGATATCGACTCATTTTATATCCAGACTCAACAAAAATTGATAATTCAACTCCAAATCTTCCACCACCACCAACATCAACACCAACACCAACGAAAACACCTCTAAGTGAAGAAGAATCAGATAAACCATGGAGCTTGTTCGATGCCCCAGTTCTAGCATTTCTTGCTATCTATGCAATTTTTATTGCTGCAACTCTTTTCTTAAGTACCATTGTATGCTGTATATTTCCAAACAGACTATACAGATCTGGTTTCCAGTTTCCTCGGTGCTTCTGTTGCTGTTGCAGATCAACTTACCAAACAATTGCAAAATTTTATGAGAAGCACCAATATGACCGATGTGGTGAATGTGACTGCTGCTATGATGAAAATCATGAACGCAAGTGCATTTCCTGCGATTGCGCATATCGTGAATGTGACTGTTGCGACACAGATAGCGTTGAAGGAGCTCTAGCTATGGTGCTCGGTGTGGGGTGCATCCTAGCTGGCATAATGTTAATATTATATCAATTTATCATAATTTACATAATCCTCCACTTATTTATTTCATGCGGAGCAGAAGAAAGAAAGTTCGAGAAAAATGGCCTTAAAGATGATTCAACAGATCAGGACAAGAATATAGAAGATATCGAAAGTCCGAAAACGGCTGAAAATTCAAATAATTCTTCTCAACCACCACTAGTACTGCCACAACATCCTTATTACCAAGCTCAAAATGACCAACAACAGACTTATAATAATAACCCTCAACAAAATCAGATTAATCCACAACCTTCCCCTTATGAAAATCCACCACCACCACAAATGCAGGGACAGCAGCAACAACAGTACCCTTACAACTATGGACCTCCACAACAACCTCAATCTCCTTATCAACAACCTTCTCCATATGGTGCACCACCATCTCAATCTCCATATGGTTCTCCACCTCCAGGATACGGCTACCCATCCCCAGGATACGGTTCCCCGCCTCCAGAATATGGAGTTCCACCACCAATGAACAATTCTGTTCCTAATACTCAATTTCAACCTTCAGAGGTAAATGCACCACAATCTCCCCCACCAAATGATCAATAAATGAAAATAATGTGTGGAAGTAGAGAGTGCAAAAATCACTTCTTGAAATACATTTCATAATTTAAGTATTATTTTCAGTAAATTTTATTAAACGTGTTATTTAAATCTATATCTTTATGTTGATTATATTAGAGAAATAATCCATCATTTGAATGTTACAAAAACATGTTTTCTTCGCTATATAATTTTAGATAGAGTGACGAGAAGCTAAATCCACAATTCAATTAAATGTCTTATTTCTGTTGGCTTAATTATTGTTATATGAATAATAATGAAAGTTTAAAGTGATTAATATAATTTCGACATACAAATTATATAGAACTTCGCCCAAATTTGTGAGTTTAAAAAATCCATAGGAGATATATATGAATATCTATCTATACCTCCAGTTCACCACAAATTAAATTTCATCTGGAAATATTATTTTCTTTAACATATTTTCTCCTGAAACTTTTAATCTCAGTTATCTATATCATTATATTTTAATATTTAATTATGAATCAATTGGTTACTGGTAACATTATTAATTTGAGGGTGAAATAAATGGAAATGAATCATTGAGCTAGTAAAAAAGGTTCTGATATCAATAATAAATATATTCTAAGCATAAAAATACCGAGTAAATCAATATAAATCTGTTTGAAGTTGGCAAATAATGTCAAACAATGTCAACAAGTCCCAAAATTGAGGGGATTATTGGCCGGATTATTATGATTTACTAATTTTTTAACTTATTGCCATTTATTTTTTTATTTTATTATGAATTATATAGTTCATTACGGTTATTTGAGCTAAATCAGAAAATGGAAAGTGTTATTAATATGAGGAGGTATATATTTTGATTTCCAACAATAATGAATTAGTTTTTCCGATAATTAATAAATCACTAATTCAATTTTAAGGATTGTCTGAAAAATTAAATAGTTGTAAAATTCTTCAATTTTTTTCTCCATAAATTCAAGCTTTGAAAAAAAGGATCTATTCAAATGATCGTAAACTTATAGCAAAATCTAATGCATTTCAAATTTTCTTGAAAATCAGATTTTCATATTCAATTTATATCGGATTATGAAATATCTGAACTAGAATAATACTATTTTATCTTGTCAAGAGTTTTCTCAAAAGCCAAACCACCATATTTAAATTAAATACATGTATTTAGTTATTAAACAATCATTTTGGCTTTACTATCATTTCGGATATTGAAAATTGAAAAATTCACAATTTTTCTCAATCAAGACGTTATGTTGAGTGGAGTTCAAAATGACAATATTATTTCATTGTACCTTTATATTGATAATATTTAAAAATGATAATTCAATGATTGTGAATTTTATTTATTTTACTTTTATTTTTAGTTTTTTTGTAACTCATATGTTTTTCTTGATTCCTTTATCTTTATCAGCATGTGAAACCTATGATTTCAATGTGAAGTATGGTGTTTATCAAACTGTTACGTTCACAGCAGAACAAACGACGTTTTGCAAAACAATCAATTTTCAGTATACACAACGAACTGCACCACATATGTATATTCGATGGGATTTCCCAACAGCGAGCGGTGATCATACCGTTGAAAAACAAAATATTCCACAAAGTGTAAAACAAATTCAAAGTGTCAAAACAATAGAAGATTATTCAATTGTCGATTTATACAAGTCATCTACACTTAATATCGAATTATCAGTCACGGGAAAAGTTCAATTCAGTTTCGTTGCTTTTGATAGTGAACCCGGCCAACAAACGACGATCCTTTCATGGTGGGGCAAAGATTACATCGAAATTGGTCAATACGATTCATATAAATTCCAATGGAAAGAGAACCATATATACAACTTTGTTAGTATGTTCGACACAGTTGTTTCTGCTTCGATTTATGGTTCAAATGACCGCGATGTCAGTGGCAAATATACATATAGATACAATTCATACAGTTACAGTGGCACATTTAGTTCAGAACTCACTCTCAAAGGTTCAAAATTTTTTGCAGTCAGTGTTAACTACACTAGTGGCAGATATGTTTCTATAGGATTCAACGGAGAAAACAATGATGGATATCGACTCATTTTATATCCAGACTCAACAAAAATTGATAATTCAACTCCAAATCTTCCACCACCACCAACATCAACACCAACACCAACGAAAACACCTAAAATTGAAGAACAAACAGACAAACATTCCAAAGATATTATCAAACACCCAGCAATACTAACGCCTATTATATATTTCGGTATTTCTGGATTATTCCTTTTTGTTGGTATCATTGTATGCTGTATATTCCCAAACAGACTATACAGATCCGGACTTCAGTATGAATGCCGCTATCGTTGTTGCAGAACTACTTACCAAATACTTCAAAAATTTTACCACAAACACAAATACTATCAATGTGGTGAATGTGACTGCTGTTATGATGAAAATCATAAACGCAAATGCTGCTTTTATGACAATAAATTCCGCGGCAAAATATGTGGTGATCTTAGCGGTGATGATATTTGCGGAGTAATGTGCTATTTGGGAATTTTTATCCTTATTGCTATCATATTAGCATTCCCATTTGTCATGATTTACATCTTTCTCCACTTATTTATGTCATGCGCACCTGAAGAAAGAGATTTCGAGAAGAATGGTCTAAAAGGTGATTCAACTGATCAGGATAAGAAGTTGAAGGACATCGAAAATCCGAAAACAACTGAAACTCCAAATAATTCTTCTCAACCACCACCTGCTCCACCGCCACATCCTTATTACCAAGCTCAAAATAACCAACAACAAACACAGAACCAACAACAGAATTATAGCAATAACCCTCAACAAAATTATATTCAGCCACAACCTTCCCCTTATGAAAATCCACCACCACCACCACAAATGCAAGGACAGCAGCAACAACAATACCCTTACAACTATGGACCTCCACAACAACCTCAATCTCCTTATCAACAACCTTCTCCATATGGTGCACCACCATCTCAATCTCCATATGGTTCTCCACCTCCAGGATATGGTTATCCACCACCAGGATACGGTTCCCCGCCTCCAGGATATGGAGCTCCATACGGAGCACCTCCGCCAGGTTATGGTGCTCCACCTCCAGGATATGGAGCACCTCCGCCAACAAACAGTGCACCACCACCAATGACCAATTCTGCTCAACCTTCTCAAGTTCAACCTTCAGGGGCCAATTCACCACAAGCTCCTCCACCACAAGATTAATTATCAATTATATTTAATTAAAATGCGTTATTTAAATTCAAATCTCTTTTTTGATTCTCTCAATGAAATTCATGAACTTTGTTCACAAAAATTAATATGTCATTTGAGCATTTCAGAAACTTGTTTGTCGAAATATTGTTCATTTTGAAAACATTGAAGAGCAGAACTCAACAAATCAACATTATTAAAATTTCATTTCATTCTGTGAAAGACATTAGTTGATTAAACTATGAACAAGAATAGTAATTTAAAGTTACTGTGACGTTATATACCAGAAAGTTTTATACAGTGCCTGAGTAGTATATGTTGAAGGGTTTAGTGACTTTTTTTGTTACGTCTATATATAGATGAAGGTATATTTTCACATCTTCTATATATAGATGATATAAAAATTTTTTCTTACGTTTTTTAAGTCATGAATTCGTAAGAAAGCGCGACATTATTAAATAAATTAGTAATAAATATTATATACTAAACACATTTTTAAAAATTAACATTAATTTTAAAATAATTTATTTTTTTATCTTTTATAAAAGAAGCTATATATATATGATGTCAGATATTCCGCGATTAATTAAACATTGTTTAAATCCTGAATGGGTTAAACTTCAATTTAAAAATGAAGATTGTGAATTATTAAATGAATATGAAAGCCAAAATAAGCTAATGAGGTATAAATATAATGATAAAGAATATTTAATTTCATGGAATCAATGGAGTCATAATCAAAGACCTCATAAACGAGAAGAAGAAATTGAAAATAATGAAATGGAAATCATTGATGACATTAAAGAGGATGGAATTCATATAAAAATAAGAAGTCTGTTTGACCTTAAGAATGATTTATATATAAAAATAAAATAAACTTCTTACGAAAAATTAAAACTTAGTTATGTTTATTATTTTATTTTTTATTTTGTATGAAATGAGCGTCAAAACTAACAACGTTAAAAAATTAGGATTCACAAACGAGGAAATAAAGGATATATTAGAGGAGGTAGGTTATGAAGTTAATAAATATTATTTAAGAAATTGTCAAAAATTTGCCGAGTTATTAAATGATTTAGATTATGATGGAAAAATGAATAAAGATGATGTTATAAATTTCTTATATCCCACATCTGAAGAAGAAAAACCTAAAGAACCTGATGTTTTCCCTGAATATTATGAAGAACGGATTAAAGATGATGAATACAATGAATTGAAAGACTGAAAAAAATAAGAGATGAAATAGATGAAAAAATTAAGGAATTAAGAAAAGTTGAAAAATATAATGAAAATGAAGTAGAGGGTTTAATGAATATCCCAGCTTCAGAATCAGAAGTACAGAAATCTCATGAAGAAAGATATAAAAATTATGTCTCAGAATCAACACAAAATTTATTAGATGGTGAAATAGACGAAACACTTTCAGAAGAAGGTACTAAATTTATACGTAAACATAAGTTACAATTTATTGATAATGAAGAATACCCTGTATCTACTTTCACCACCTTTAGATTCTGAGAAATTCAAAAAAGCTCTTAAAAACGTGACATATGCAACTAATACGATTAAGAAAGAAGATCATGATATTTACACAAATTATTATTTAAGTAAATGCACAGGTGTTGATAAAGTTTTTGATTTATTAGATAAAATATCAAAAGAAACCATTGGAACATATAAAATTTTGTGATTGCGGTTTCATTGTTGAAGATACTAATAATGTTTCATATGAAAGAACAGCACCGAAGGAAGATGAAGTGAAAGGTCTATACCATTCGTTATTAAGAACATAAAAGATATGAAAACGTATAAACATTATATTTATTCATTTATTTCAGAAAAAATGGAAGCAACCCATAAAACATCTTCTCATCATTTTATAGCTATTCATACATTCCTTTTCAAAGTTGTGAAATTAAATAAGACAGGAATTAGATTTAATGTATCAGGGTACGCATTCTTGAGTAAATTAAAATGTATTCGTCACGTCGCAGATGATAAAAATTTATGTGTTCTTAATTCATTTTATGGGCTTTAAAAAATAAACTTTATTTTTATTTATTTTTTAATTTTTTATTCTTACATAAATGAACAAAAACGGAACAGCTAAAATGAATGATAATCAAATTAGAGCAGAAGGTAGAAGGTTATTTAAACGCTTCTATAACATTCCTGATGGTGTTAATCCTAAAACTCGTAGAAGCTATTTAAATGAAGCAATAGATGCATATGAAGGGTTTGACATTTCATCAGAAAGTGAGAGATTAGCGAGAATGTTAAATGTTAATATTGATTTCTATTATTGTGATCCTCAACCAGAAGACGTGGACATAAATAAGGTAGACTTTCCATTAGTGGAATCAATAATGATAGATCCAGAATTTGAAACAGTAAATATTTTATTAACACAGAGTCCATGTGGAAAACTTCACGCTGACAGAATAACAGACGTTGAAGCACTCACCGGCTATAAAGTTTGTCCATATTGTAAAGAAGAAGTTTATTCTATCCGTGATGATCCAGAAAGGAAAAACCAAAGAAGATTTTTAAAGCATTGTGAGAAATGTAAAGAAAATAATGGAAGATTAATTCAAGACGTTCAGTTGCAAAAGACACAGCAACCATATGCACCACATATTACGAAACAGAAGATATATCAGTGGTTATTAGCTCACAATTTGCAGAAATATTATAAACCGACAAGATATTATATTACTTTTGACTTTGAAACATTAGAGACTAAAGAAGAATTACAACTTTCTGAGTGTGCAACTTTGAACGCTTACTTAAAACCATTCATGGTATCATCAACGGTTAAATTAAATGATAAAACGTATACGAGGAATTTTTGCTTAACTTCGAGTGATTCTTTTATTTCTGATTGGATTGAGTTTTTATTTTCAACCTGTTCATTAGTTGTTGAATCAAATATGAGTCAATACAATGAATTAATGAAGCCGCAAACAGCGGGGACTTTGTCCCATACATTAAATGAAAAACAGAAGGAAGCATTTAAAGAACTTCTAGATGAGGAATTCAATAAAGTGAATATCATAGGTTTTAATTCGGGAAAGTTTGATTTAAATTTAATTCTTCGTGATTTAAACACTGCAAAATGGAAAATAAAATCAATGCTGGGTTCATCTTCACAATTTAAGCAAATCATTGTAAAGAAAACAAACGTTCCATATGAATTGAGATTTATTGACATCAGAAATTATATAGCGGGTGGGACATTAGACCAATTCACTCAAGATTTCGGAAACAATAAATCACGTGTTAAATCCTTTTTCCCTTATCAATTCATCACATGGGAAAATTACGAAGAAGAATTATATAAAGAGGAACCATTCACGAAAGATTCATTTTATTCAGCATTAACTCAAGAAACTATATCAGATAGTGATTATCAAATATATCTCAATGATGCTAAAAATTTTAAGAATAGATTAGAATATTTTATTCATTATTGCAATAAAGATGTTGAAATTATGATTGACCCAATCGATAAAATTATTGAAGAAACATTTGTTTATAAAATTGATATGCTTCATAATCTTTCTTTATCATCGAATGCTTCAATGATTCGTTACGCTTTAGCATATAAAGACTTTAATCCTAATGAAAAATATCCTGAGGAAGAGATAGAATCAAGTTTTGAATTAACGAAAAAGTATTGGAAATATAAAATTGAATCATATAAGAAACAAGATGAAAAAGCAGAAAGATACTAAAAATAATGTTTCAATGGATGATTTTCAATACTATCACGATTTAATCCTTTCATCTAAATGCAAAATGTGTGGTAAAGCGTTTACATATGCAAATAAACCAACATTGATAGAATCGATAATGAAAAACCACATACTAAAGAAAATTGTCAGTTAATGTGTTGTTATTGCAATGTCGTAAAATCAAATAAAGATGAAGATGTTCAACGTTTAAGAATCAATTTAAGAAATTATGCATTAAAAAATAATTTACCAATGACTTTAGATTCAGTTGAAGCTTATCACATTCTCCGTAATGGAATTACTGGTGGTCTATCAAATGTTCAACATCGTGTTAATCTTAAAGGAATCACGCACATTAATAAACTTTCATATAGTCCAGAAACTAAAACTGTATCAAATGAGGACACTTCCAACATCATGACTCATTTCGTTGGTGTTGATTTAATTCATTATATCCTTCATCATTTTCATCTAATCCTCATGATTTCATTCAATATACTGACCATAAAATGTATATGCCGGGAAGATTGAATGGTGTTATCATTTGTGATACAGCAACAAAGAAAGCAAAAGCACTGGGAATAATTAAGAAGAAAAATACTTTATTCGTGGCTGAAGTAAAGGGTCACATTGATGAAAAATACATTAATGATTACATAAACTTTTTACCGATAATAAGAAACTTAGATATTATCACAGATGAAAAAACAATTGGCAGTTTTATGTATAATTACATGAAATCAAACAATCTACCAGTTGACCAGAAACAGAGGAAATTAACTCAGTTAGCATCAACACACAACCAATATCAACCATTTTCTTCTTATTATCTTTGGTATCTAATAGACAGATTTCATTTTATCATCGATGATATTCAATCAATTTTAACATTTACGAAAAACACTTGTTTTAATGAATTTGCGAACGAATTTATGAACGAAAGACAAAAGGCTGAATTAGAAGGAAATAAAGGAAAAAGTTTATTTTGCAAGATTTCACTTAATGGATCATATGGTTACGATGCAATGAATACGCAAAATTACGCAAAGACTAAAATAATGAATGCACAGAAGGCACGCGTTGCATGTATGTCAAATAAGTTTAAAAACATAAGAGAAATAGGTGAAGATACATATCAAGTAATGCTTAAAGATAGATTTTATAGATGTGATACATGTTTACAAGAGGCATTCTTCACTTTAGATAATGCTAAATACTGGTATTTGGTTTTCATTTATGATTTTATGTATAAATGCATGATGTTAATCGTTTTCATTTCATTGAAGGTGATACTGATTCATCTTATTGGGCAATCGCTGGCGACCCAAATCTTCCTAACACTCAAGCATTTCAAGCAATTGTTACCGATAAAAATTTTATGATAAAAACATTTTCAAATTCGCACCATTTGATTTCTTCTGTTTTGATGAGAAATTTAAACCTAAATTAAAGAATAAAGCTGAAGAAAAAGCACATGAGAAAAATTATTGGGTTTAGCAATTGAGAAACAAGGTGATAACATGGTTGCTTTATGCCCTAAGTGTTATACATCATTCAACGGTTCAATTGATGGAAGTGATTTTAAAAAGATTGCACAAAAAATGAAAGGTGTTAGTTTACGACAAAATAAACAATTAACACCTAAAAATTATTTGGATATAATAAATGATAAAGTTATTTTCGATGGTCAGAATATTAATTTACAACTTAAAAACGGGTCAATGACTCGCTTAACAATCGGTAAGACTGCATTAACAGGAGCACACACTAAGGCTGTATGTTGTGAAAATGGATGTTGTATGCCATTTATTTAATACAATTTAAAAACGTAGGGGTTGAGTCATGAATTTAAAATTTTATTTTTAATAAAATGCCACAGAAGAGACAAAAGGAACCGAATAGATTTATACCAAATGGTTTTAACTTTCAGATTCCAAATAATCAACCACAACGAATTTTTCAAATCCCACCACAGCATCAACAGCAGCAGCAACAACCACCACCACAACGTCAACGGAGAAGACCATTCACCCCTGAAGAAAGAAATTTCAATAATTTGATGCGTCAACAAAATCAAGGTTTGAGATTTTATCCGGGTAGTAATGGTATACATATAAGGCATCCAAATTTAGATAGAAGATATACCGCTGAGATTCATATTTTACCTAATAATACGATTAATTTTGCTGGATTTTATGATCATCATCAGGAAATCTGGACTCCACCATTTGATACCGTTTTAGAAGGAGGAACCGTTAATGATGCAATTCAATATGTAAATAATGGTTTTGATACTATGATTCAAAGAGGTGGGCACCCTTAAAACATTTATTTTATTTTTATATAAATGGATAACGCAAATTTAGAAAATTTAATTGATAATTTAGTACTTAATCAAAATTTTCTTAATTATTATGAATTAAAATCATATCTCCAAAAACATAATAATAATATAACGGGTGATGATATGGATTATTATTATTCGTATTATAAAAATGAAATTTTGAAATATCATGATAAAATAATTTCTGAAATTAAAGACAAAATAATTTCTGAAATTAAAGACAAAATTAAAAATAATGAATATACAAAGGAACAAAAACAAAAGAAGAAAAAGCCGAAAACAACACCAAAAGAGAAAGTAGCAAATGTTCAACAGCTAAAGGTGCAAAACGCCCAGGTTCTTCAGACCATAAATGAAGCACAAGCTTTAATTTATGATTCATTAGTTAAACCATATTCAGCCCGACTTTTAAATGAAGATCAACTTTTGGAATTCATCCTTCAACATAAACTCGAAGCGGGAAAGTATATCAAACCTTTATATACAGCATATTTAAAACAAATGAATAGAATACATCCAGAATTAATGAAGGGAGGAATGAAATCCAAAACTTCATCATCCAAAATCAAAGCAGATAAAATTAAACCACCTGCAACACCAAAACCTCCAACGACAGTACCTCCTCCTCCTTCAGTTAATCCTTCATCATTCACTTTATTATATCCATTTCAATCACCAAAGAAACAAAAAGATTTTAAAAAGGATTTCAAGATATTAAATAAACCAATTGACCCGAAAATTCAACCGTTAAAGGAAAAATTTAGTCGCCCTTCATTTGCACCATATCCATATTCATACGAAATCGATCATCTGGAATATTCAAAAGGAAACGTTACTTATTTATTCGCCATTAACATTAACACTAGATATTTATATTGCATTCCGGTGAAAGGGAAAACAAAACAGGAAACAAGAAGAGCTATTCAATACTTACTAGATCATGAAAGAGTAGATAATATAAGGATTGATGGTGATAAAGGATTTCAGGCAACTATGGCTCGTTATTTCCCACAAATTAATTTTTACTTCTCATCTTCTCCATATACGTTTCATAATAAAATAGTTGATGCGGTAATGAGAACTCTTAGAGATGCGTTAGGGGTTAACGGTCGGATATACTGGGATGGAAATCATGACTCCATCATACAGCAGTTAGTATATTATTACAATAATACATGGCATAGAACTATAAACATGAAACCAGTGGAAATGAAAAATGATATTTCAAAAGAATGGGAATATATTAGAAAGCAAATGGAAAGGTTAAATGATGTTAAACGTGAACAAATTAATTCGGGGCTCATGAATTTTAAACAAGGGGATAAAGTTTTGATTCATCTCGATTATGGAAAAACTAATAAATCAATGACAAAAAGAAGACGAAGATTTGACACAATAGCTGAATTTGTTAGATATATTAACGGCAATGCATTAGTTGAAGTTGACAATAAATTAATAGAAATTCCGATTTATTTTATTACTCCATTATATTTAAATAATATTTAATTTTTTTATTTCGTAAGAAATGAGTGACAACAAAGCAGCCAAGAGTCCTGATTCAATTAAGATTCAGAGTCCAGACAATGAATATAAAAAGAAACTAAACAGAATTAAATCAAAAATATGCTATTACAAAAAGAAGCCGCAATGCGGTGGGGCTGATGCCCATAAAACTAAAGTAATTGAAAACGATAAAGAGAGGAAAGAAATAATCGAAAAATTAGAAACTTACCGTTCAATCCTTAAACTGAGTGAAGAAAAAATAAAAGAATTTAATAGAATAAATAAAGTGATTGGAAGAGATGAATTTAATAAAGATGAATTTTTAAACTCTATCCAAATTTAATTTTTATTCCTCTTCGACAACGTCTCTTCGAGACGCCGAACCCTTCTGGGTTCTTCTTTCCATCATTACTGCATAACCGCATCTTCTCGGTTTTCGTGGTTTGTTGTTTTTAATTCGTTCTTGCATCATTTTTATCATTTCCTCCCTTGTTATGATTCGTGGTAAATTTTGAGCTTGTGGGGTATCCATTTATATAAAAATAAAATTTTGTTATCAGTTATTTTATCATCATTTTATTAAGTTCATTATCTCATACCGAAATGGCTCACAAAAAAGTGACATTTTTGGCGCCAATAATTTGATTTTTCTGATTCTTTCTATTTAGATATATTTATTTAATATTCATATTCCTTTATATTGCCTCATATTATTTCCCATTTTTAATCATATTATACAAATCTTTAATAATTTTTAATGTTTTGAGCTTCAAAATCTTGTTCTAACTATTTTCATTCATATATCCTAGAAAAAATTAAAAAGTTTTTTAGAAATAAAAATGTTTGTATGTAAAGTATTGAAAATATTCTAGATGAGAAGACATTCTCCAGAAGAGATTGATATTGATTGGCTTTGTGAAGCCATCACAAAATCAAATAATGGAGTTAAGTTAACTGATATTTGCGCGAAAGCTAAAATAAATCATGAAGGCAGAGTTATATATAATCATACTATCTTAAAGTATTCCTAGAAATTTCCAAAATTAACCGAAATATAACTGGACAGAATTACTATTTTCGAGATAAAATTCATATGGAAATACTAATTCATAACGCTTTATGTTATATAAAATTTAATTTATAAAAATTTCAAAATAAATCAAATTTAACACAATGAATATAACTGCAATCGAGGTTTTTGACGATTGATTCTTACGAGAAGTTTTCCAAACTTTGAGTTAATGTCAAGACATTAACTCAAAGTTTGGAAGTCTAATAAGGGGAATTGTAGGCTATGAGGTACTGATTATATATCAGTGCCTCATAGCCTGCAATTCCCATTAGAAATCGGAGAAACTTTGTCCGCATAACTGATGATGCGGACAAAGTTTCTCCCATTTCTACTTAGAATGAAAGGGCAAGAGGTATATAGGTACACTATATATCTCTTGCCCTTTCCTTCTTACCTAAAGACTTCCAATCTTATTTTTTCCCAATTTTTCCCCTAAATTTAAATCTTATATAATATAAATAAAATGCATAATATCAATCACAAAAATTAATGTTTATTTTTTTAATTAAAATTGCCG
Organism: Trichomonas vaginalis G3; assembly: GCF_026262505.1. Taxonomy (NCBI): domain Eukaryota; phylum Parabasalia; order Trichomonadida; family Trichomonadidae; genus Trichomonas; species Trichomonas vaginalis. Next base: position 21,949,791 of record NC_067203.1, read on the forward strand.
CGCAATTTAAGGTTTTCTGTCACTTTTTTTGTGAGCCATTTCGGTACGAAACAATTTTATTAAGTTCATCTTTAGTTAATTTGAATGGATTCGCTAATGTTCCACCTTGAGCCACAACACTTGCCCCGGCTAATTGTGAAGAACCTGGGATAAGTACTCCATGAAATGATTTCATTGGTATCATTAATTTAGAAATAGTTGGCTTAATTAATTTTGTCATTTATGATAAAAATAAAATTGCATAATTTAAATTTTTTTCTTTCTCATTTTCTCATTTTTCTCTTTTTTCATCCTGTTTTGGTTTCAGTAACTTTTCAAGTTGTTGTCTTGTCAGTAACTTTAATTTTAACATTGGATCAAATATTGGGTTTCCATCTTTATCTCTTCCAATAACACCATATGGTAGAATCTTCATTTATACTAAAATAAAAATTTAAATTATGCCGTTCTAAAGTTTGTGAAACAAACATTGAGCGTTCATTGAACGCGAAACCATGCATAAACCGTAATATAAGGTGGCATGTAATCTGTACCTCTTCCTGTCGTTTGTGTATATCCTGAAACATTATGTGAATGTGTACCCGAACCGTTTGAAGTATATCCTTCATTCCATCTGTTTTTATTACCATACCAATATTTACCCCTGCTAGCGTCTCTATCAGACCATCCATCAGGAAATCCATTATTTCCATCAGGATATTCAAACGAATTAGTATAAGTATGACTATGCCAGCCCGAGTCTTGAGTGTTTAAATTAACGTAATGACTGTGAGCAGGTAAATTTTCGCCAGTAATCTTTTTACTTCCACCGGTTTGTTTTGAACTATTAGCACAATAGAGGAAACGATCGGTTATTTGTTGCCATGTACCGAAACCGAATACATCAGCTGGATTTGTTGAATTCATTGATGTATATATTGAACCAATGGGGTAAATCATCTCAAGAATTGTATTTAATCCATTATGAATATTGAATTTATTATATAATATTGAAATTGTGTAAGAAATTAAAATTGGTCTTGTCATCAATATTAACGTATTATTTTTGAAAATTGCTTTTCTAACATCTTGAAATTTTGTGATTTCAGACCAATTTCTTCCATCACTACTGATATTTAATAAATCACCACATCCTAAAGCAATGAAATACCCATCAATATAAAATAAATTAGTAAATCTATAATTTCGAGTAAATTTTGGAGTGAATGAATAAACCAATTCCCAACTTGGTGTTTTCTCTGGATCCTGTGAAAAATCTTGTGATAAATAAATATGTCTGTTATAACTTACAGGATATGAATAGACCATACCACCTGAAACAAGAACACAAACATTTGAAGCATAACATAAAGCTTCAATGTCTCCATCAGCTTGAAAAATTTGTTCAAAACGACCAAATGGTATTGAATATGATCTATAAATTTTATCATTTTGTAGGATAAAATACATGTTGTTAATGTAATACCATTTACTTGTATAATCAATTTCCAAATCTGATGACATCATACTAAACATATAATAATTTATCCCATCCTCACTAATGAAAATTTGATTGACTTCATAAATTAGTACCCATTTATTATTAACACATCTAATAGGATTATTTGGATATTTAAATTTAGCATCTTGATTTAAATTACATTTGAACCATTGGATACAATCGAATGAATAACAAGGGCAAAAATCATCTCCAACCGTTATCATTCCCATAAATTTACCGTTATTATATTCAACATATAAAATTCTTGGATTAATGATTGGCTTTCGTGTATCAGGATTCCAAACAGATGGAGTAAATGATTCATAGTTTTTAAAATCATTTGTTTTAAAATAATAAAGCACCCCAGCTGTATAAAATAAATACATGGTCACTCCATCGAAACATAACCATTCAATAGATTGAAATGTTTTATCTGATGATTTCATAAAATTTAAAAATGGTGGAGTAAAATAGACCTCTGATTGTTTTATTTCTTCATTAACAAATGATATATCAGCTTTCTTTGCTAACTCAGTATCAATGAATGAAATAACTTTTTCCTTATCTGCTTTCTTCTCTAACTCATTGTTAACATATGTTTTATCTGCTTTCTTCTCTAACTCATCGTTAACATAAGTTTTATCTGATTTAAGGTCTAAACATCCTGAAACCTATTCTGTATCAGCTTTAACTTTAAAAGTCTCCAATGTCCATTCATGATACCCTTCAACCTTTTCTTTAATTTCATTATCTTTTTCATCAACATAAACCAAATTTGCCTTCTTATTTAATTCCTGGTCAACATAACTTTTAAATGCTTTTTGATTAATTACTCTTGAATTTTCATTAACTCTGAAATTTAAATTATCATAATTACTTTTAACTGTTGCATTTGTTTGATTAATTCTGTTATTTAATTCATCGAATTGAACATGTGTATGATCAACATCTGCTTTCTTATTTAACTCGGTATTTACATAAACTAAATCTGCTTTCTTATTTAACTCGGTATTAACGTATTCCTTATCTGCTTTCTTCATTAACTCACTATCCACATATTCCTTATCCACCTTCTTCATTATGTCATTTAGGAAACCTTCTATGAATTCCTTATTTAAATTAAATCTTCCAATCTTCAAAACTTTAGGAAATGCATTTAATGCGTAATATCTCTGTTCTTCTGGTGGAATTGATGTTATATCATCCGTTATTCCTTTAATTTTTGAATTCATAAATAAAATTTCTTTTATATTTGATATCACTGCACCACCTTTGCAAACGAATTCGAAATGGTCATTTTTCAATACTATCTCCAAATCTCCATATTCCAACCTTTGCGTTTGTTCTGCCGTCTTTGAATTATATGCATATGTGGCGTATGTAATAAGTTGCTGTTGTTTAATCATTTATTACGATTTAAAAATAAATATTTAATCCGTTATCTCATCAGCTATTTTCTCTATTTGAAATTGCCATAATATTTCATTCATAAATTCTAAATCCTAATCAAATAGGTCAGTTATTCTAAATTTAATATTTGATAAATCTTTTGAATGAAGAATAAATGAATTCCCGGATAATTGAAACGGATATGATAAAGAAAATGTGTTTAAGTTGATGGATAAAATGTTTTGTATTGATGGGTAAGAGTTAGGGTCTAATGTTTGATGTGAAAATCGCATTGGGGTATTAACTTTATCACATTTGATTAAAATGAAATTAGAACCAGTGTCAGAATACAAAACATCCCCAACATCTTTTTCAAAATTTAATATCCCCAACAATGAACGAAGATGAGGAGTACAAAATTTAATTTTCAGCGGAAATTTAATAAGGTTATTTATTTCATCAAGTTCAAAAAGTTTATCAGGTTTTGATTTAAAATTTTCTTCATACCATACGATAAATGATTCATTTAAATAACTTAAAATCATGTTAATATCCCATTTCGCTATTACATTATTTATATACATATCATACGTTTTTTCAAGGTCTACGACCTCGCCGCTATGCGGCTCATGGTCATCTTTAATAAATGATATATAATCTGAAGGGTCTAAAAGAATGGGATTAAATTTACCACTCACAGAAACGAGAGTAACATTATAAATTCCGCTAACTGTTAAATTTAATTCACAACTATTATTCGAAATAATATTGATAATTGACATTTTTATTACGATTAAAAATATGGTAAAGCGTTATTTTCCAGTGATAAATAAAACTAGAATAAGATTACCTCAAGAATTCATAAATTCAACGAATAAGAAATTCATTCATGTTATAAATTTTAGTGTTTTCAGAAAATATGAGTCAGTGTCATATTCATCAACAGGTTATATTTCACTTCATTCAAATTTAGTTCAATCAAACCCATATAATGACCATTTCATAAGATTTTCAGATGGTATTAAAAATGTAATTGATAGATTAAAATATGAACAGATTGACAATATCGAATTTTTGGAATTTTGGTTTAAATATCCCGATGGAAAAAAGATTGAAGTTAAAGATAAAGCTGATACTATAACAAAAACAATTACAATGACCGATCCGGATAGTGGGAAACAAAAAGAAATAAAACAAACGATAGAAACTGGTGAAAGGTCAATTATTATTGATTATGATTCAAAGGATTATTATTCGATAATGTTAATGCTTGAATATTAAATAGCCTTAACAAAGAATTTTTCAAGTGATATTTTATATTCATCAACTATTTTATTATAAATATCATTATATGTTAAATGAAGTTCAGTTGTTGTTCCGTTCTTTGATATCTTAATTGTGCTAATATCCTTTATAGGATTTATTTTTGCAACTGTTCCGCAGCATGAAACCTCATCATCTATGAAAAATTGAATCTTAACGTCTGAATCTTGAACATCACAAAGAATGGCGATAATGTGAATTAATGATTCATAAGGTAAAATAATTAAACCGGATTGATCAATTAAATTTATTATTGAATCATAATTATAATTATTATATCACGGTAAATTTTCATTAATTCAGAATTAATGTCTATTTTATATGGGTTCTCGATGTTTGATGAAAGAGGGGGGGTATGTTGGATAAGTGGGAATTTCAACAGGTTCTTTACCGGGTTCAGATAAAATGATTGGGTCTCCATCTTCTTTATTTTGCTCCTCCTCCTTTTTCGGTAAGTCACGAGTTAATAAATTTGGTTGAGTTGCTGACCTTGTTAATTCAGGGCTAACATTAACTTTAACATTTTGAATAATTCGTGATTTATCATCATTTACGTTATAACCAACCGTAATCTCTGCTTTTGCGTTAGTGTTCTTTTGACTAGTGAAACGTCTTCTCATTTATAATCGAATAAAAAAATATATTTAAACTTTATTTTGCTGGAAGTTTTGAATCTATTATTCCCTGTATTTGTTCTTGAAGTTGATTTTTAGCTGGTTCATTGTAATTAATAGACCTAATATATTCATTAATTGCATTCTTATAATCATCTGATTTCTCAAATTTTCTTTTATCTGATTCCTTAACTAAATCATAAGTTAAACCTCGTTGCTGATATAATGGTTTCTTAATTAAATCTTTGAATGCTTGAGATAAAGCACCTGATGCAATTCTTGCTACTATAATTGGTTGGAATTGCTGTTTAAGTTCATCTTTAACATTTGCGAAAACTGGATCGAATAAAGCAACTTTAAAGAATTTCTTAGCTGAAATTTCAGGTCTAATATTTGCATATTGACCATCAAACTGTTAGAATATTGTGGTAATCCATCCGGTCCCTCTTCAATAGCATTTAATTCTTCATTGAAATAAGAATATGGATTATAACGGTATGAATTAATTGGACCATTTCACCTTCTCCAATGTATTGTTTAACAGCTTTTCCATTTTCATCAAATTGCATAGGATAACGTTCATTATATGCTTTACGTTTAGGATAATCAGTTATAGTTAATTTATAACCATTTATTTACTTTAATATTACCTTGACCATCAGTAACGAAAACTTCATTTATACCATCAGGTTTTCCATTTGGACCCGTAATGTCTGCTTCGTGTGCTTCCCAATTTGGACCTTGACGTTTGGCATATGCTTGAGCTTCTGGTAATGTTAAAACGTTTCTCATTTGTTTAACATCTTTTTGAAGACCAGCAACAATATGAACTAATTCTTTCATTCCATCAGGAACTTTCATAGTTCTATTATATGCACCCTTTTTGTTTGTTCCTTGTTTTAATGGAACCTGTAGAAGATTTGCTATTTCTGTCATGTTTAATTATAAATAAAAAATAAAAATTAATTATAAAAAGTTAATCAAATTTAACACCTCCTTTATTTAAATCAACTATTATTTTTCCATGTTCACCTAATTGCTGATATTGTGTGTAAAGTTCATTAATGCTCATTGGTAAATTCACTTGATAAAGCATAACGTTCAACTGTTGACGACTAAACCCACTGAAAATGAAAAGGGTTGATAGATTTGATTTAATGTTTGTGCTTAATGCTTTGAAGTATTGAACAGCCATAAGAAGAATGAACACTGAATGTGTCGACATTGAGTTAATAACTGATTAAAATATGATTTCTCATTTGTTATTAGTTTTGATTTCACTGCATCATCTAGAAAAATGAGTGAATGCAAAAATTCTCTATCAAAATTTGAAATAGAAAGTGTTTCAAATAATTCATCCCGTTGTTTATCAATAATTTTATCCTCTAATCCTTGCTTCTTGATTGTATTATATAATTCTTTATACATTAAAAAGTTTTTTAAATAATCTTCTGCTTCTTCTTGTGATAAATAAATAATTGGAATTTTGATTAAATGCTTTAAAGATTCAAATGTATCATCTGAAGGTGAACCTGAACGGTTGATATAAATTAACACATGTGAATAGGGGGAAGTGTTAGCAATAATGATAATTTGTTTTAATATCGTTAATGTTTTACCTTTATTTGTTTACCAATTGCTGCAGTGATTGAATTTAAGTAACATTCAGAATATGGAATTTTCATTAATTTTTCCTTAGATAGAGCATTTCTATTATCACTCAATGCTTCATTAATCATATCATCTATGTATGTATTATATACTCCTGCTAATTCTTCATAAGGAGTGTATGAATTTAAATCCATTTAATCAAAAATAAATTTATAATTTTAAACATTTCTATTCATCAATATTTCATCATATGAACTTCTATACTGTGGTGGTGTACCTGTTGGATGATATTTCAAACCTTCATCCGGTGTCCATGTCCAATATGTAGTCCTAGTAAACCAAACCTGAGGAGGATTTGTCACCTTTGAACAGTAAGTGTCATTTTCACCCTGAATGATTGGATAAGCTTTCACTTGTACTGTAACTTGTGAGTTGAAAGTTTCTAATCCATCAAAGAATATACCCGCTCCATCACGTTGAACTGGAATAGTGCATAAGAATGAAGTTTGGTCTTTCCATGTTCTAGCTAATGGCGTGCCATCATCTGCATTCAGTGGTCTAGTTAATGAGTCCTCGTATTCTTCTGTGCATTCATTCACTCCATCTAAATCAGAAGCTTGAAGCATACGTGTAAAGAATATGTCACCCACTGTGGTCATCGCTTGATCGGGGAAGTTTCTGGAATCTATAGTGACCTGAAGACCTCGAAGCATTGGATTTTCTAAAACCGTTCTTTGCATTGCATTCTTCGGAAATGCTAACACAACATCTGTAACATTATGAAGAGCGTATGAGAAATCTGAGCTAATACCTTCAGGAGTGATGCAACCTCCATTTAGTGAACGAACGTCAATATGTTGAGCTGGAATCATGAATGGATCTTCCTTACTGAATAAACGTGGTATTGCTTTAACTGATTCTTCAATTAAACCGTATCCTGGTGTAATGCATTTATCCTCTAAAACTTCCATCTTTGTGCATGAAATAATAACGTCATCAACTGTTGCGTCAGCAGATGTAGCGGCTAAGCTTGTAATTAATTTGGCAGGAAGTCCGATTTGTTGGAATTTGCGATCATATTTATAAACATGATTCATAATCTTTTCATAATTTTCATCAGTTATCTTTTCATAAACGTAATTTTGTAAATCAGCAACTCTTAACGGGTCAACCTGACAAAATACTAAAGTATCCCTGAAAACATAATATTTAAGAATGATATCACCAAATGATTTAGGATAATCATCGAACGCCTGAAATGCTAACAAATCATTTACCGGAATAATCATATCAAAAGTGACATCAACTTCTTCATTTGCTTTCTTGAAAACTTCTGAAGGGTCAATATATTTACCACATACTGAGTTATCATATTTTTGAACATTATTATATAACGAATGAACAAACTTTTTAACTTTCCTTTCTGATTTTGGTTTATATGTTGCAAATGCGAAAGATTCACGGGCGCAATCCATCTGAAGATAACCGGCATCACCTCTTTCGGTTTCTACTTCTAATTGTTTAAAGCTTTGATTTGATGATTTGTAACCAACGAATAAACGCATGCATTTAAAAGCGGCATCACATGTGAAAGCTTTATTTGAAACTAGAGTTGCTTTAACTTTGCGTTTAATATATGTGTCACCTAATTGGTTCACATCATGAGCCGGATTTGTAATTCTTAAATGAGTTTGTTTATCATCAAAATATGGAGCATCAGAGTCATAGCATGAACTTTCAAGTTCTCTATAATATCTTCTACCGTCATTCTTTGCGAATATTTCATTTATCTTTTCGAATGAATGAAACACATTTCCATTAATCGGTTTAGTGTTTGGCACCAAATAGTTAGTCGTCATTTATTAATAAATAAAAAATCAAAATTAAAAGATGAAAATGAATTTTTAATTTTAATGAAATAATCAACTATGGCTGCAGGTATATTTAAGAAACTGTGGGATAAAGTAAAAAGAGGAGCGAGTAAAGTTTGGGAAACATTGAAGAAGGGGCAAATTGGATATTTAAGAATAAAGAAGCAATTAGTGACGTTGCTGAATCAATAACACCAAAAGCTGCCCCAATAAGAGAAGTTTTAAATAAAGGAGAAAAAGTTTATCAAAGACTCAACCGATACTATAAAAATAATTAAGCCGCAAAAGATGATATAGGATTCATATTATTTTTCCACTATCTACCTCCTATTTTATTAAGTATTCCTTCAGCTATTCCACCAACTGCGTTACCTGCTTGTGCTCCCATCGCCGGATTACCTGCTTTAGTACCTAATACTCCACCTATGATAGTTCCTGCCGTTTTCGCTACTGGTGCCAAAAAGTTTGCAATGGGTTTAATAATCTTTTTATGAACCCAACCCGCAGCTTTCTTAATTCCATCCCATAATTTTTTAAAGAATCCTGCCGCCATTTCTGATTTAATATTAATTAAAAAAATATATTTCATCACTTATATTCTAATTTTTATTTAATGATAAATGAAACCGATTTTAAAAATAAATGAAACAGAGGAGGAAGAAATAAATGAAAGTGAAAATGTTCAACAAAAAATAAACGTTGTTAAACCAATTACTGAAATAAAAATTTTTTCATCTGTTGAAGAATTTAATGACTATTATGCTAATAATAAAAAATTATTTGAAGAATTGACAACGTGTAAATTGAATAAAATGTTTAAAGTTGATGGATTCAAAATTTCAAAAATAAAAGGAGTGGTTAGTTTGAAATCTATTCCTCAATCAAGAATCACCTCATTAATGAAAATAGATGATTTAACAAAAAGAATAGAAGAGATTGAAGAAAGAATGAATCAAATAATTGATTTCATAAATTCAAATAATCATTAGTTTCTTAAAGTTCAATGTTGAACTCATCAAATTCTTCTTCATCATTACCATTACCTTTAGCGAGTTTATTTACTCTTTCAACTTTATCTTTTGATAGTCTTTCGTTTAATTTTTTCTGAAGTTTTTCGTTACCAAGTTCTAAAATTTTACATGGATGATATTTAAACCCGTTAAATTCTTTTTCCTCAGTTTTAATCATTAATCTACAAAGAACTTTAGTGAGGTGGTTTTGTTGTTTAAACCATTTATCCTTAATATTTGTTATAAATTCAATATCCGGAATTAATTCCCAAATTTTTGAATTTTCGATTAATTTACCATCAAATGCAAAAGCAATAGGTTTAATATTAAACTTACCTTTATAAAATAAACTTTGTACGCAATCATCAAAATAAACGTCTACTTGTTTAACCTGGGTGAGAATTGGTGAAAGTTTATCCATTAATTGATTCACAGTCACGAATTTTGATTCACTCATTTCTTACGAATTTAAAAAAATAAATTATTCAAAAATGTAAGACATGAATTTTTAAAGTTTATTTTTTATTCATGAAAATAATTATTTCTAATTTCTTTTACTCTCTCGTACATACTAGATTTGAAGAATTCGGAACTTTACCATAATCTCCTAAATGTTTTCTTATCCCTAACGTGTGCCAGTTATTATATGAAACTGAATAAACTTTATCTTTATCTTTACACCTTTCATCACTTCCAATATATTTATATCTCAGTTTTGATTTAGCATTTTCATATTCATTAGCGTTTAATAATTCACAGTCTTCCTTTTTAAATTGATGTTTAAGATATTCAGGATTTAATACTCTACGTTTATATGCTCCTAACTTAGTTCTAAAGGTTTTTCTACAAAATTTAGGAATTCCATCCTCTTTAATGTCATCAATGATTTCCATTTCATTATTTTCAATTTCTTCTTCTCGTTTATGAGGTCTTTGATTATGACTCCATTGATTCCATGAAATTAAATATTCTTTATCATTATATTTATACCTCATTAGCTTATTTTGGCTTTCATATTCATTTAATTAATTCACAATCTTCATTTTTAAATTGAAGTTTAACCCATTCAGGATTTAAACAATGTTTAATTAATCGCGGAATATCTGACATCATATATATATAGCTTCTTTTATAAAAGATAAAAAAATAAATTATTTTAAAATTAATGTTAATTTTTAAAAAGTGTTTAGTAGTATATAATATTTATTACTAATTTATTTAATAATGTCGCGCTTTCTTACGAATTCATGACTTAAAAAACGTAAGAAAAAATTTTTATATCATCTATATATAGAAGATGTGAAAATATACCTTCATCTATATATAGACGTAACAAAAAAAGTCACTAAACCCTTCAACATATACTACTTGCCTGAAATTCTTTGATGAAAAAATCAAAAAGAAGACAATCAGATGTGCAATCACAAACAATCAGTAATTCTTAGCTTACATAATACATTGTTTTATCAAAAATGTATCTCTGCTTAAAAGAATATTTGAAAAGGTCTGTTTGATGTGATGAATGAATTTTTTGAAAATAATGGAAGAGAAGAAGGAAAATGTTGGACCTAAATGGGAATTCATTGAAGAATTTCCTGTTCCATGCCCATTCAAATTCTGTAACGTGAAGTGTCCAAGCACAATCATTATAAATGATGATAATAATGATATGATTGTAAGAATTATTGAGGAAACAAAGAAACACGATAATGAAACAGAGAAAACAGAAGTAAAGAAATATGGACAACTCTTAACAACTAAGCCAATCGAAGATCTTTCTGATATTGAATTACAAGTAGCCCTGGTTTCATTATCACTTAGCAATCGTGGAACACGTAATGAGAAAATCCAGAGATTACGTAATTACTTTCAAAATCAAGAATAATTAGAATAAATTTTATTTATCTTATTTTTCTTAAATTTTCCCTTATATATTATATTATATTAACTCATGTCATAAGAACAATAAATAGTACTTAAATCCTGCATCTTTTTAGATTGATAGAAAATTTTATTAAATTTGCTTTTTCTAACCTATTGTATAGTAAAACATCCAACAAATACTACTTCTAAACGCATTGTTTCAGTCCAAAACTCTCATTTTCATACATTGCTTGATGCTTGATGACTAAATCTTACAATGTAGGAAAATATTTTCAATCAGAAATCCAACAACAACCAACACTTATTGACATATATCCTGACTATGATCAGAAATCTAACAAAATTCCAATAAATTTAACACAAAAATCTCAAAATGCTCAACAAAGCCAAGAAAATCAAACAAAAACAGACAAAATTAGAATAACTGATACAAATACTTCATCTTCGACGTTATCTGCAGTAAAAGAAGAGAAAAATAATAATAAAATCAAAGAAAAAGAAGTTCAGAAAGAATCAATAACCAAAAATCCCACAAATCCTACAAAAGAGGTCAAACCTACTCCAAATAAAAAGAGAAAATCGATAATAAAAGTTACAAGTTTATATGATGCCTCAGAAGATGATGACATTGAAAAAGTACCATCAGGCCATAATGAAACCAAAGAAATACATAACGTATCACATGAAAATAACAAAAATGAAGAGAATAATACATCTAATCCCAAAAAATCAGAATCTCAAAAAGAACAATCTAGCAACATCTCAAAGAAACAGTCAGCAAAGAGGAAAGCTTTAATTGCAGATAAAATTCAACTAAATTTACCCAAAAATCATTCAGATCAAATTCCTTTTTCAATTGAGTCACCAAAAGTCCAATCAGATTCTGTATCTCTCCCAATCACTCATGGAAGTTCATCTTCTGATGAAGAAATCGAAGAAAAACAAACAAATTTGGAAACAAATCAAAATGAAGAAAAAATAATAGAAGAAATACCAGTCAGATCATCTGATTCGGATAGTGACTCGGGTTACATGTTTGATCCTAAGAAAGTTTGTAGAATGTATGAGTTTCCTTCAGGGAAAAATAAAAAAGCAGAAGTCCAAGAAAATCAGTCTCAAAAATCACCATCCTCTGATAAAAATAGTCAGGGCCAGCCTCAAAACGCTGAAGAAGAGGAAGATTTTAATGATACTTCTTCAATGCGCAGTTTAAAGACAGAATTCCTTCAGAAATCACAAGGGAAAGATGAGAGTAACTATGATTATGAGGAAGAATATGATGATAGTTCAAATTTAGCTAATTCTCAATCTCCGAAAGTTACTTTAATCATGCCAGATTCCCAAAGCATAAATAGTAGCGAATCCACATAGATATAATAAAGTGTATGAATATTTTTAATTATATCTTATTGTTTCTTTAATTTTTTTAAATTATTTTGTCATATGGCAATCATAATGTCACATTATTCATCATCAAGACAATTCAATTGGTAGAAAATGCTCGTTGGGCTTGTATTTAACAATTTGAAAATTAAATTAATTTTTTTTCGAAAGTTAAATGTGTTTGAGTAGATTGATAACATAATGTAAGTACTTATATCAAAGAAAATGAACAGTTTATTCAAACATAATATAAAAGAATAGTAATAAGTCAAATATTGTTTCAGTAATAAGTTTTCTTTTCATTTTTTTCTATAAGAACATAAACGCTTTGCATTAGTGGAAGGATCATGGCGAAAATTGTTCTGTTTTGAGAGATTAATCAATCGGAACTTTACATGTTGGACATGTTGACCTAATTTTGACCCATTTCTCCAAGCAATCTGGATGGAAGAAGTGCAAGCATTTCAGAACGGCGATATCGCCTCCATGAATAGGATTAAGACAAATACCGCAAATATTTGGTTCTCCAGCATAATCTTCGAGCATATATTTCTTTACTTCATACTTCGGCTTATAAAATGTATTGACCGTTTCTACAGGATTATACTGGTTGATGTCATTTGGAGGTACGTTGTTTTGAGGAAGGCAAAGTTCGATGATTGCAATGATGAGTAACAAAAAAGAACATGAGGAAAGTATAATGAGAAACGTTTTTAACTTGAAAACTCTGATGATAAACATTAAAATATCGACACAAAGAATAACAATTAGAATTGGACGCACTCTGCTAATTTTGAACATGCTTTTAAGCACTTGCTTGATCGGTGATGTTTCCGTACGTATAGCTATAGGTACTGGTTGCATTTTTCGATCATTTGTCACTTTTCGATACAATCTAATTTTAGTTGGATTAAGGTTATTACTAAAAATAACTTATAACTCTATATATAGAAGATATTTTCGGATTTTGGTAAGTGATATTAGAATGACTATTATTGATGTTTAAACAGTACATGTTTCACAGTTCCTTCTTAAGCATAACACGCTGGGAGCAGCGAGACAATTTTTTTTGCATAAATTTAAAAAAGCTTATTCATTATCAGGAATCTTACTGCCTAAATGAGATGAAAATGGGTTTATAGTATTCTTAAGTTTAATTTTGACTTTTTCATTATATGCTGATCAAATCTAAGTCATCCAATTCTGAATTTCGATATTTGAAAATGATAGATATCGCATTTTCTAAATTTTATTTCATCATCATGCATTCTATATGCAACTCATATATATCATACTATGCATATGAGAATTATTCTCTACAAATATATAGAATAGAAGATTATGAATTTAGTATGAGAAAATTTTAAAGTTTTTATTAGTCAAATAATCTTGTCAATTCGGAAACCTTTACATTTTGAACGAGATTATTGAAAGAAAGATTAATTGCTTCTTCAATTCCTGGGAAAGAGTCTGGATTCAAGAACTCAACTGATGGATGTCCTCCATCGTTGCAAGCGGCAAAGTAGCTCCAATTGGAATTGTAGTCGATTTCAGCATCTCCATGAAAAGTTCTGATCTTGAATGCCTTATCACTCTTCATGTAAAGTGAAACAGATCCGTATAGTTTATGCTCTTGTTTAATATAATTAAACGCCATGATAATCCTTACTTTATTATCTTCATAAGAAGCTGGATCTCCAAGATTATGTATATGTGGCAAGCATTTTTGATTAAATGCTTCGTCAAATTTGACAGTTTTGATTACATCTTGAGATCGTGTTTCGAAATATCTTGGAACTTTGTCAAATGAAATGGTCATCTTGCCGACTGATGTGGAGAAGTTAACCCTTGTTCCAGGTAGGTTATTACCAATAGATCGCTCAAAGATTGTTGTCATTGGATTTCGGTGATATGACAAAAATGGCAAAAAAATTTACGAAAATTCAAATAATTTTTATTGAATCACAAAAGAAACAGAAAGATACGATAATTGGTATTGATATCTTTTTTAATGAAATTTGTGAATAAAGATTTTTGCTCTTAAAAAGTTGATAATATTAAAATACAACTTAAATATAATAAATTACATATCAAAATTTTGGAGGCACTTTTCTAAATTTTCTCAATTCAAAATTACAGATGACAGAATGTCCGAATTTTTTTCGTGGAAAGAAGAACATGTTTAAAACGGACATGGAAGTCTTTGTGATTGATGTCAATGGATATGACTTACGGAGAGGCCTCATCAAATGTTTCGGAAATAATTCATGGACGATATTTTACCCAGATTCCAAGGATGTTGAAGATATTGTTGATACAAATCGCATTATACCTTACAATAAAGACAATAAGCGCATTTTTAATGATCAAGAAAAGAAGAGAAGCGAATTACATGAAATTAAGGAAGCAATATATCGCAATGCGTTATCTGCAGACACGTCTCCACAAAAGAGAATGCTTGAAGATGATCTCCCGCCAAAGAAACGCATATACCCTAACAGCCCGACAAAGTTTTTACATCCTTTGCCAAATACAGCTAATATAGCGGAGAATCACGTCACTGAACAACAAAAAATCGAAAATAAATCTACAGTCGTCGACGTTAATCATGAAATTGACAAAAAATCGCCGATTGACCCTTCATCTGATAATACATCAACTAAACCTGATATTGAGCTGCATCAGGTTCAAACGTTGAAAGAAAGAAGTTCACGCTTAGATTCTTTACAACCAACTTCCATCGAATTCAATACAAATTTAACAAAGAATTCTTACACTTGGACGTTCAAGATCAACTTCAATTAAGCGGCTTATGTTTGTTATGTTAATAGTTCTACAATCAGATTTGTAAAAATCTTTTTTGTTTCTGTTTATTAAATATACCATTTTTATTTACTTCGCAAAGGGTCCAATTCATATAAGGATCATATTAATTCCTTATTAAACTTTGAATGACTGATTTAGATCTTTCAAATGATAAGTAAAATAAAGTTTTATTTTATTTTTGTCCTTTGTAACTTATATCTGATAAAAATTTTTACCATTTGAGGAACTTCCACTCAAATAATCCTAACGAATTCTTATAATATCAGTAAAATTCCGAATTTGTATTCATCAATAAAGAAAAGACAAAAACGTATATAAAGAAGAGAAAAGAGGATAGATAAAAGGAGAGTTTTAATCTAAATAGCTAAGAAAATTTCCAATATGGAAATCTTAGATAAAAATAGAGTAGTTTTACATGAACATATCATTAACATGTATCACGTATTCTACAAATCAGTATAATGAACCTAATTAAAATCTGTGTGTTAGTTGTTGTTTTAAATTGAGGCTCAGATCAATTTTTATCGCCATTATCCTGCCATAAGGGTCAGAGCTATAACTGCGAAAAGAATTGTTATCTTCCAAGCCAGAAGTTACTAATACATACGTTCTAGAATCACTAAAGATTTGTGTCTGTCAAAACCGCCATGAATTAGTGTACTCTAAAAAATTGAATGGCCAAGAAGAAAAACTCTTTTAATCAGCATTTCTTACGATGCAAAATAGATAGCTACATGTCAGTAGTCATAGTTATCAACTTAATATTTCTTATTTCTTTTTCTTTTGTGATAATAAATAATTAATGTTCACTTTTGAAGGGCAGCAACATTCATAATATATATATCAATAGAAAGAGAAGGTTATCAAGATGGATAAGCACATTTTTTGTATCTGAAATATTTCTCATGATGAAAAATAGGTATACAGTTCAATACTTCATTGAGTAATCCACATCTATTTTGCATGTGTTAAATATCTAATCATTAATTGGATATTGTATAAATTCAAAAAATTTGCAAATATAAGTTAAAATTAGTATTATTTATAACTGTGTAATTGCGAGATATCAATTTTATGACAGAAAATCGATCAAGAGTAAAAAACAAAATTGATATAAAAATAATGGCAATTAGAGCAATAATATCTAATAATTTAGTATCGACTTAGGTATCGTTAGTTTATTAGTGAATAATGACAAAATGAGTTTTAGAGATGAAACGTATTTTGATGACTTTCATGGAGATAATTAGCTTAAAGTTCCTGATTAATGGAGCTTTGAAACCAATGAACTGCTTAGCTAAGAATAAGCATATCCTTATTTCGAATGACTACAATATCCGGTATCCAAGTGAATTCAGTATTTTTTTTTCAAACCCATAAACCATGAATCTGTTTTTGGGTTATTTTTAGTATACCTCATGGAGTATACAATCCTATACTTAATTAAACTAAAACCGAATTTTCAAAAATTTCTGAGAGTTCAGAAATATAATTTCTAAGCTGGATTAAGGGTTTCGTTTTGCGAAAAAAACGTACAATACGCAATTTCGCTAAAAAAACATTTAGCTAGCAATTTCGACCTTTGACTCCACTCAAGACGTCACTTTTTTAATTTTGCGGTATCATATTTTTGGAAAATCTTTATGAATATTATATAAAAAGTCTCTTTAATATCTATATTTCATATTTTTATCGATTTTTAAAGTTTTTGCGAAAAGTATTCAATTATTTTTGCTATTTGGTCGGGTAAATGTCAGATTTGCGACATTTTCTGATATGATATTCAGATTCTACGTTGATAATAATGCTTATAGAACCCTCTTGCTATTGTGTCAAAATTGCGAAACCGATAGCAAAAATATCTCGCAATATCAAAATTGAGATATTGAGTGAATTATGCATTATAGAGATTAAAAATCTGATTTGTGAAAACATCTCATCAGTTTCTAGCTAATTCAAAAATCTTTACTATCTTATTTGATTAAAATGAAAAGGGAATAGTTTCATTATGCTTTAAATGACAGCCTTATAATATAATCATAGTTTTCGCTCAATATGCAGCATTTTTTTTTCGAAATCTATGGTCAATGTCCTAAATACTGATTGCTTTGCATTCATATCTCTTACATTTTCTATACCCACATCACTATTCATTGCTATTCCTATCTTTTTCATTTTTGTTTGTTTCTCATAATTTCTCAAAAAGCATGATAACTTGATATTTGTAAATATCATACTTTATAACGTAAATAAGAACTTGACCTATTAAGAAAAGCAGTAATGAAAAGAAAATCTGAAATTCATAAAAATTACAAGTTTCTGATGACAATTAGCTTAATTAAACCAGGTACAAGATTATATAATTGTATTTTCTATCCAATTATCCATATAATATCTTATCCAGAAAAAATAACTTGATCAATGAGTGGGGGACAAACTCGCCCATTGTCACTTTTTCATTAACCTTAAACTTGTAATTTTCATTATTTTTAATTAACCTTACTTCTTTCCCAATTCCTGATTTATTTTATTCACTTACTATTAAAAGTCACATTTTAATAAAATATAATAATTTATTTATAGCATTTTTTACTATACTGTAATAAAAAATTAATTATAATAAATTAAATGTTTATTAAATCAAATGTTTTCTTTGCAATAATATTTTTAATGTTGAGTAAACAATGTTGGGATCAAGTGTATCATTTTTCAGACCTTTCTGAACAGCTTCAAGCATACTGATGCATTCGACTTTTTTAAATTGTGTCATTTCTTCGAAATCTCTTGTGACTTTTTTGATAACTTTAACACTTCTCTCTGAATCCAGACCTTTAATTTGCAACTTAATCAGGAATGAAGGAACAACACTGGAATATAACTCGATGACAAGTTCATCGAGTCGAAGATTTCGCCTTTCTGGGAAGTACTGGTGCTTCAAAACCTTGAAATGTGATTCTGAGATGTTGTTTGTTCCATCTCCTTCATTTCTATAGCGAAGCATCCACCTGTCAAGATGATGGCGCCACTGTCGGTCAAAGTATTCACGGGCAGCAGGTTCCTCATTTAAAATTTCTTCTAAATTGTTGTAAACTTCATCAGGATCAATTTCTTCCTCTTCAGAACCAAAGACCAATAACTTCATTAAGTTATAGAAAGTTTCGAAGTTGGAACGATCTTGAAACTTTTCAGCCTTTCTCATGACAGCGCGCAACACATGAACGCCACACCAAATGATCTGGCATAAGGGGATGGCTGTTTCAACAGCATTTGTGATTTGAGGTGCGCAGTCCATTGAAAAATAAGATGGTTCGCGATTGATGGAGCCAAAATATGCTGTGAGACAAACTTGTATATTTTCACTTGTGTCGGGCCAAACGAAAAAATACAAAAACGGAAAAACAATTGATTCCGCGAATTTGCCAGTGACGGCATAAAATGGTATGCGAGAGCGCAAGAGCTTATAAGTGGAATCAATGTGATAAGTTTGTATTTGATGTGAAAAAGCATTTGCTTCGAATGGGGCGTAATAGAAAATCATACGATCTGGCTCGTGAATAAACTCGATGAGATCATCTGGAGAATGACTCTTAACCATGTCGACAAAAATTGCAAGAGATGTAACATCATCCGCTGAGAAACGGGTATTGATTGCATGAAGGCGTTTAGAAAACTTTTTTAAAGCATCTGTAGATTGTTGAAACATTTCCGGAATGATCCCACTATCAAATGGGATATTAAGATCTTTGAAACACCTTAATTGTGCGTAAACACGGTCTTGATTTGATTCAAAATATCTTGTTAAATAAGATCTATAAAAATATGATGTAATTTGTTGTGATTTGTTTGGAAAAGGGGCAGAATGATTGTGGGTGTTAATACATTTTCGTATGTGGTACTTGTCATCGGGAAGTGTATCAACAAGGAAGCGACATGGACAATTCGGCCACTTACAATTAAATTTGATTTGATTTCTTTCTTTCCTAGTTTTATATGAATAACTACAACCTGCTTGGATTTCTTGTTGCACTCCATACTTAAGCAACTCGATATATGTGAGTTCGTGATCTTGGATCTGCATTAAAATGAAATGATTTGAAAGAATAAAGAATTTTGAATATATTGGTCTTATTTTGATAAGCTTGGTCGTGTTTTGAATAGCTTGGCCATCTAATTCAATTATGATCTTTGAAAATTAGGTGAAATAAAACTAAACATAAATGTAAAACTAGGGATATGAAATTTTGGTTGTACACCACTTGTATGTGCCGGATACCATTGTGTCAAATTTTTTCTGAAATTAACTTTAAAAGTACTAAGTAAGATCATGAGATATAGCAATATATGTTTAAACCAACTTATATTTTGGTTGTACACCACTTGTATGTGCCGGATACCATTGTGTCAAATTTTTTCTGAAATTAACTTTAAAAGTACTAAGTAAGATCATGAGATATAGCAATATATGTTTAAACCAACTTATATTTTGGTTGTACACCACTTGTATGTGCCGGATACCATTGTGTCAAATTTTTTCTGAAATTAACTTTAAAAGTACTAAGTAAGATCATTTATTTTTGCATAATATAATGCCAATATGGTTTCTTTTGATTTTATTTCATTTATAAGCAAATCAGATTTACCCAAAAACTCCACTCCATAAGCGTTCATTTGCTAAATTAAAAAGTGACAATGGGCTAGTCTGTCCCTTTCTCCTTGATCAATACCAAATGATTTTTTAACTAGTAAATAAAGTATTTTCTTTACACACACATTGTATATCATAGTTTTTTTTTTTTTTTTTGGTTTCGCAAAACATCCAAAAACAAATATGCTATAAAAGTGACAATTTTAGCAAAACGAAACCCTTAGCTGGATATCTTATTTTAATATTATAATGAATATTTAGTCTATTTCCAAATTGTTATTAAACTAATTGAATGATTTTGAAAATGCCAATGTTAAGATGTAATAGTATGAGTTATGTTTATCATTAAATTAAGAGAAAATTAAAAAGTGTATTTTTGTGAAATAGTATCTCAATTTTTTAAAACATGCATTTTAAATTGTATAGTAATATTCAAATCGATCTTTTTGACCTTGAAGTCTTAAATGCCACCAAAATTTCTGAACTTTACAAGCTTTACAAACTTTTTGATTTCGAATGAGCGACAACGTACTGGTCGAAGTTGCAATGAATTACGTCAGTGAAGTATGCGAGGTCATGAGTCGTGATGACCGGCGCTTACTAATTGACGCATTTTCAAAATACGTTTCTTCAAGTATTAGTTATGAAAAAGCAAAAGCAATTCTTGTCGATGTTTTAAATAACCCAACTCCTCTTGACAAACTATGTGAAATTATGTTTGTTTCAGATACTCCTTTGCCTCCTGTTGATGAAATGGACTCAGAATCTGGAAGTCGAAGAAAAAAGACAAGAACATGGTCTTCAGAAGAGGATCATCGACTTATTATGGGTGTCTACAAATATGGCGTCGATAATTGGAATTCAATAGCTTTATTTGTCGGCCATTCAAGGTCAAGATCTCAGTGCAGCCAAAGATGGATTAGAGTATTGGATCCACATATTTCGAAATCTCCATGGTCAGAATCAGAGAACCGTCAACTCCTTTCTCTCGTTAAGAAATACGGCACTAAAATGTGGGTTAAAATTGCTTCCGAAATGGATAGAAGAAGTGATGTCCAATGCAGATATAGATATAAGCAATTGGTTGGAGGCAAGGATGATGCAGCTTCTTCACCACCTCAGCCGAAATCTCATGCTCCAAAAGAAATTCAACCGCCACCAGTTCCAGTTAAACAAACGGAGTCAAATACAGATCAGTTTTCATCCTCAGTCCCTCCTCATCTCCAAATGCTTAATTTACTCCCTCAACAATCTAGAACTATTCCATCTTTCAATCCTAGCCCACAACCTCCTCAACAAGTAGAACTTAACCAATTCCAGAAGATTCCTATTCCAACGACTATTAGTACTATGCAATCTTTACCAATTAATCCAATGCCGTCACAGATTCCAAATGTTCGGGCACAACTACCAACAATTCAGGCTCTTCAGATGCCAAGATTCGATCAAATACCACTCGCACGCCCACAACCAACTCCTTCTGACCAGAAAGGAAATATTAATTTAGATGCACCAATTTTGTTAAGAAGTTCAACTGATTTCTTCTGTAAATCAGATCAGTTGTTTGATTCATCATTCTGGACTACTTAATTATTATTTCGCTTTTTTTTCTTTGTTATATTAAGTTTAAAAATTCGACATTTTAACTGTTTTTGGAAATAGTGACTGATAAAATTACATTAAAATCTGAAATGAAATTTATTTGATAAAGAACTTGATTCAATTCCATACCTAGAAGTACTTCAACTTCATAGACCTGAAATTTATATATAAAGTGATTAATTGCTATATTCCATATCTGTGATTGATTGAAAAATTAGGTAAATATGTATTTCCATACCTTCACAGATTCTGGAATATAAATTATTGATTGGACCCTATTTGTCACTTATGAGGAAGACTCAATTAAATTCACACGATGGTTCATCATGGATTCAAAAATAAGGACAGAAAGTTTTGATATTGATCGAATGAGAAGTAAATAGGAATAGAAAGGTAGTGGATTATGAATTAACCAACATCTTTATTTGATTTTGATTTTTTTTCTTGAGACTCCGAATACCTTCTTCAAATTAGTTCAGAATCGGTTATGTTACTAAACTGTAGATGAAGTTTAATTCAAACAATCATCATAACAGCACTCGATTATTACCGAATTTTTTTCTTTGAAAATTTAGCATTCGGAATTTGCTATATTGATAAAATCAATTGATAAACATGTAAGAAATATTTATGTTAAGGATGTCAATTTGGAAGAAAAGTGAGAAAATTCCTAAAATGCTAAAAATGAATTTTCCAAACGTATTTTTTTATCTCATTTTTTTGATTTTGAAAAAAATTTGGAGAGAAGAACTCTTCGTTTTTGAATTTTATCACGATGGTTTTAAAGTATATTAGACACATGTATTGGTATTACTATTTTTGTATATTTTGAGAGAAAATCCCTAAAAAGTGAGAAAATCTAAGACGGTTTGAGAAAATATATAAACTATTGAAAATTTGAATTAAACTTCTAATTTGGAAAAAAAATTTGGAAAGAAGAAAATTCAAAAATCGAGATTTAGACTCAGCACCAAATGGAGAACAAAATGTTTCTTCATATGAAGGAAAAAATTTTCTTGTGAAGAAATAGAGTTTTTAAAATTTTATTGTATGTAATGAAATAAACAAATATTAAAATTATTTTTTGATAACAAGAAAATTCCCAATAGATATACTTTATTCGCATCGAAATTGGCGCGTTTCTTTACAAAAGAGCTATTTTTTCGTGATAAATAATATCTACATCCCCTAAAAAATCGATTTCTGCAGTCAGAATTGAAAAATACCGATCAGACGTGGAGATATCGTCATTTCTTTTACTCCCTTTTTACTTTTCTTTCTCTCCTCTCTTTTCGGCCACTTTTTGAATACCTTGATCGTTCATTTACTTTGATTAATGACAAAAAGACCACTTGGGAAATACTCCATAAGAAATATAAGAAACTTACCTTGGCGGACTCTCGAGAGCCACCACCTGAAGGTTTTGTTAACTGTTACGATGAATCAAATCATGCATATTTACAGTGTAATAATTTTAAAAATGACATCCAGTGCGATTTCTATATCGCAAAATATCATCTTCAGAAAGTGCCTACAGTAGATCCTGAAGCATATCCACTCAAACATCAGCACTATTTTGGCCAACCTACACTTTACGATGTAACAAGGCGTACAGATGTCCAAAACCAGAATCAAGATGACCATCAAGATCAAACACAACAAAATCAAGGCCAGCAAGGTCAAAATCCCCAGATTGATCCGGATGTCAAAGCATATTTTGAAGATTTAAAAGATTGTGATAAAAGTATAAAAGATTTAAATATAGGGAGTTAGTATACAAGTCTTGGGTATGGTGGCACTGCGTTCCACCTTACCCAGTACTTGTGAATTTGACACTTTACAAAACCGTTAACGTATATTTTACAACATGAACGCAAAAACTAACTTAACCTTAAATATTTACAAAGCCGCCAACAATTTCACCTCATTATCGTTCTCACTAACAACTTCACTAATGTTCTCATAAATTTTCCTCAATATCTTCATCATCAGTGTTAACCCTATTGTAGTCATACTTGAAGCCATAAACTTTCTCTAACTTCTTAACGTACAATTTACATAACTTACCTTCGTCATCGTATGGTTTAATGATATAACTATTTCTATCTTTATAAACAGTCAATGAAAAGTCAACTGGTCTCGGATGTATTTGAAAGAACATGTTATGCTCAGGAAGGAAGAATAAATGTTTAAATATATGTTTGTTATATGTTTTGATTTGTATGAGTTGCTTTTGTTCTGTCATTACATCCAAATAATTTTAAAAAATAAAATAAAAAATAAATGATATCACCACCCTCACACGTATGAAAACATAGCACAAAAATAAATTTAGGTGAAGTGGTGAGATCTCACCTCTTTTTTCACCTGTTTTTTCACCCTGTTGAATTCATTGCTTTATAACTCTCTTCCTTGGTTTCTTTTTAGTTGCTTTCTTCACGTCTGTCTCCAGCTTGACTGTCTTTCTTCTTCGTCCATAATGATACCAATTACTTCCACCAGTCAATGGGTCAAATGGTCTTTCGTAAGGGTTTCCATACATTCCATAGGGACCATACGGAAGAACTACTGGTGGAGAAGAAACATTTTCTTTAGTTCCATCAAATCTATTTAAATGCATTGTTTCACCTTTCATCTGGTCATTAAAGTCTTTTGCGTGTTTTGCAAACTCATCGTCCTTTCCTAAAGCATTTTCTGACTCAGTCGCAACCAAATTGGATGCTTTATTTATGAGCCCTATTTTATTTAATCTTAACTTCTTTGCAACCCAGCCTCCAATCTTCCCTTTATTTGCATCTAATGTCTTCGAAACCCTTCCTCCACTCATTTTATTTACTGCGTCATAAGCTCCAAGTGCTTTTGCTCCAAATGCTAATGCTTTTGTTCCCATTGCGCCTAAAGCTGCCCAAGCTACCATTTACACCATATTAAAATCATCTCTCTTCAATATTATCTCATAAAAGTTCTCGTTACTGGAGAAAGTCAATGAAACATAAGCGTTCTCACGGGCTTCGCCCTCACCGCTTTGCGGTCTATCTAACTTATTTCTTATATCATCTATACGCTTCAAAATGTCTGAACAATTGCTAACATCTTCTACAACAGTTATTCATCATGAATGACCTTTAAGAACAAGCTCATTTAATATGCAATTAAAATCATCTCAATAATGAGTCCATCCTTTCCATCTTTAGGTAGCACAACATCTTTCATTGAAGAAGGTTCGACAAGTCTTATGTTAAACTTACTGACAAAGTTTGTTATACTATAATGCTTCGGTGGCGAATACATGTAGTTTGAAAGACATAATATAGATTCTTCAGCAAATTCACTTATACTGGATTTTATAACAATGTTCTCACGAGACCAAATACCACCAATTGACAATCTTGTAAGCAATCCTGCTGAACCTTCTACTGTAAACGTCGATGGTAACATTCCACGAAGGTCATCTATTGACATCTTTGAGTCACTGTATTTAAATATTTTCTTAAAGCAATCGTCATTATCTAACCATGCAATAGCTTTGAAGTTTTCATTCGAATATACATCTGCTTCATTAAATGTAAAACCTGACTTCTTTGCAGAGACGACTTTAAAATCTATTGAGTTTATTTCAAAATTATATGCTATGGTAACTTCTGAAGGTAATGGATGTCCTTCCGCAGTCAGTTGTTCTCTCACTACCGTTTGAAGCTTTGTATTAAAAACTTTCATGTCATCTCCTGTATCTAAGTTCACATACACAGCAACAGGGAAACTATCTTGCTTCTTTGTTTCATCATTATATCTCAAAACATTAAAGTTCTTCAATAATATTGTCCTTCCTGCTGGAATACTTCTAACTTGTCTGATTTCAATAGCTTTCTCACCTCCTACATACTCTACCCAGTGTCTTGGATATTCATAAGTATACTGACTTTCTTGAATTTTGGTTGGTTTCATCATAACGTGTTCATAGTATATCTTTATACTCTTGTCAGTTAGACTCGGTGCTATGTTCTGAATATTTCTGACTTGCATTTTTAATGGAGATAAAATGAAGCATTTAATACATGACGTAGATGAAGACATGAATGAAACTACAGACAAACTTAACTCTTCTCTCATTCTTCCTTTCAGTAAGGACTATGAGTTCTGTTCAAATGGTGTTTATTTCTATTGTGGAAAGATGGGTTCAGGTAAGACATTTAACCTCATTCGTCATATACTCATAACAGAACGTTTAGGAAATGACTCATATTATGACCAAATCATTATATCAGCAACTTCAGACTCTATGGACTCAACAGCGAAAACATTCATGAGTAAAGTTCAAGCATCTGTCGTTAAAGTTCCAGATAGCGAACTCATTGAATTTCTTCAACGTTACATTCGACGTAAGAGAAAATATTATGCCATCGTTGAATTTATACAGTCAGGAATGCAAAAGACTTCAGAAGAGATGGAAAGAATTATTGACAAACACCACTTACGTCAGTACTCAGGAGTTTACGATATGAAACGACTGACAAACTACATTCTATCAAAACTTTCAAAATACCCCTTCAAAAAGTATCCTTCAAACACTCTGCTCGTTTGTGACGACTTCGCCGGAAAAGGTTTAGTTTCAAAACCAGACTCACCATTAGCGAACATCATAACTAAAGTCAGACATTATCACTTAACTGTAGCAATACTTATGCAAACATGGAGGTTTTTAGCTTTAAACATAAAACGTCTCATAACTGACTTCGTTATCTTTCAAGGTTTCTCACGTTATGATATTGAACTCATTTGGAAACAGTCAGGTATAACATTACCTTTTGAAGAAATTTGGGAAGCATATAAGTCTCTCATCTCTCCTCGTTCATACCTTGAGATTCATATCATGACTAATACCATTAAAGTCAAAAATATTCCATGGGAACGACCAACATTGTTTTAAAGTTTAACCTTCAATTGACTGATGGTAAACAAATTCCATGCATCTCTGTCGCCATTTCTGTTAATATTTTTGCTGTCATTCATATCATCCACTTCCCCATCCGTTAGCTTTTGAGGATATGCGTTAGAATAGCTGTTCTTAAATGAAGGCTTTTCACCTTTGAGAGCATAAACTCTATAACTTTCTGCATACTTTATGTTTGAACCTCCTGAGCCATCATTGACATAAATTTTTATAGGTTTCCACCCTTTGTTCATATTCCTGCTTCTTCCCTTTGCTCTTTGTTCAGTTCATAGTTCTACATCTTTATACACAGCTCCTGTCTCAGTGAATTCAACAATATTTTCATTCGTTAGCTTTACATTCAAACCCTTGTCGAGTATATTGTTCATTTCATACATATAAAAGGTTTTTTATTCTATATGAAATGAGAAGCAAATCCATCTTAGCTGGTGCTGTTAATGTTCCAATTGAACCAACATCAAATGTTGACTCACGAACGACAAACAATATTGTTATAAAGAAACTATAGTTCAGAGTGTTTGAAAGAAAAAGAACCAGAGCTGAAATCCGTGAATTTAAACACAGCTTCAAACGCTAACGCTACATCAGATTAAGTTAGAGTATCCACCACTGGACCAAATTCTTTCAAGAGAAGCCAACGACAACCCTTACATAAATGTTCAAACAAATCCTTCAGATAACGTAGACCATTACCTTCTTCAGTTATACCAAACAATTTTACTCAAAGACGATAAGAAGCTTTGACAAATCTTATAAGTAAGAACCAAATAATTCTAACAAAGGAGACCTTGAAAATGTTATATCACGAATAACAGGAAAGCAATGTGTCATTGACTATCTCGACCCTGAAATCGAATGCTGTGGTCAAACGCCAATATTCATGAAAATAGTAACATCCGCATCATTGAAACACACAGGAACTACAGGAGTTGAGTTTAAGTATAAATATTCGAACGAGTATACAAAACTATCTACTTACTATAAGCTTTGTTTGAAATATGTTTTAGTAAATTAAAGCAACTTATAGTATCTATCCAAAACTTCTTCAACAGTATCGAACTCATCTTCATAATGCAAACCTAATCTTATTGACTTGGTGCAGTTTTCACTAACACAATATTTTTCTGTTCTCTTGACTGACATAACTAACTCATTTGTTTCATCAAACAGCAACAACCAAAGTTCATGACCTAATACATAACATTCATACTTTATATTTTTAGCTCTGTATTCTCTTGTAAGCTGTTGCATTTAATATTTTCTAAAAAGTCAACTTCAACAGTCATTCGCACTGGTGCCTTCAGTTCTACAGGCTCTCCTTGAAAGTCAACAAGTCTGAATTGCATGTCTTTCAAATTATGAGGACTAATGCGAACCCATTTACCTAAATGAGTTGCTATGACAGGAACGTTTGGAATGAACATTGAATTGACTGCATAACAGAAGGATTTATATTCTACTGAACCTTTACTATTAACTCCTGAAATACCTGTGACATTAGCTATTTTAGACTCAATGTATAAACAATTACCATAACATACGTATGGAACAGATTTCATCTCAATCGTTTTGTCAACACTTTTCAAAGGAAATGTCATATGGTATGCACCCAAAAGAAGTTGTACTCTATGACTCATTCTTGGTATCTTAAACTCCTTCACATAACTGAACTTCAAAACTCCTGCAATAAGTTTAACATTCATTAAGTTTTCTTCGTTATCCTTGTTTATTGTAGTATTTATGAGAGCATTTAACACTCCAGCTAATGTTTCCATCTTATATTCTACATTATTGTGAAATCTTATTTCGTGCTTCTTTCCATCTATTTCAATCTCCATGAAATCTGTTTCACGAATGAAGCAATAGTATTAAAGTCAACCATTCTGAATGCAAGCGCCTCATTCTGTAGACCTAAGTTTGTTTGTAGCTTTACTGTCCCGTATTCGTTTGGGTCTGTACTTTGCAAATAGAACAACATTTTATTCTCATTAAAATATGAGTATAGCTGCATATGCGTATGAAGCTGACAGAGCTAAACGTTTATATTTTGGTCAATACTCTCTCACACTTACTGACAAATATATTGTGGGAAATACCGAGAAATACATAACATGGAAGGACTATGAAAAGTTTGACCCTATTTTAACTCCATGTACTATGCCATTCATTGTAAATGGTGAAGTTGTCATGAAGAACGACACAACAGTATATAAGTCTGTATATGAAGCGTTAGAATATATGTTGAATTATAATCCCGAAAGATTTGACCCAAGCACTACACCATGTGCAATGCCTTTTATTAAGGACGGTGAAATCGTAAGAGTTCCGGATTCAACGGTTTACACAGCTGTTCAAAACAGTTTACAAAACATTTTAGCGAATATCTTTAATTCAGAAACTACAGAAATAAAATTACCATATATAACAGATGCTAAAGAAATTAAATCAAAAACGACAACATTATTTACGTCACTTAATGATTTAATGACTTATATCATTAATATTCCTGCACCAACTACAGCATTTGATCCAAACTCGACGGTTTGCAGTGTACCTTTCATAAATGACAGTTCATTAATTACTTTAAGGGATTCGACAGTAAATGAATCATTAAAGGCGTCATTAATGAAAATCATTGATTTTAATTCATTCATGAATACATATAATTCATTCATTAATGTTTCATATGCTTCTAAAGAAGGTGAGCCAAAAACTATCGATAAAGCGGTGTATGAAATAAAAGCATCAACGACGAAATTGAATTCGTTAACTTTTGACGGTGATAGTTTCGTTAATGACATAACATCGGGGAAAACAATTTTAACGAAAGAATATTTAAAATCTCATGTTAGTGAGTTCGTTGAAATTGAAAAAGAAGGTGGAATTAAGTTCGATCCACTGAATTTCATTTTCAGCTTAGCGAATGCGGGTGTTAGTTTCGCTGAATGGACAACTATACAGAGTGAAATAAATGCAATATGGACGTTTTTGGGGTCAAAAGCGGGAATGGGTGAGCTTGTAAATGCTGCAAGAACATTAGGTGAAACAGGAAATTTTGTAGATGGTTTTAAAAGACTTGTTTCAAATGTTTTAACAAACACAAAGAAATTATTTAGATATACCGTACATAACGGACGGATTTTCGAACAGATAGCAACAAACCCTCCGGTTATGGCTGCATTGATGATGGTTAGAGATATAAAACCACGTAACGACGGGAACGAAGAACATGAACAACAGGATACTGGTCGGGTTATTCGAGACATTAAAAACGTGTATCCTGAAGTTATTGATTTATTTAGAGGTGTTAATGATTCAATTTCAAATCATTCTATAACCCTTGATGAAGAGAATAAATTAACAGATTATATATTCGTCATTATTGCAGAATTAATGAAGAGAATAAATGAAAAAGGAATTGGCGATATCATTAATGTCAGCGATGTAATGAAAAAAATTTTGACTCATTATTTACAAAACCGAAAACAGAATATAGTCTTTATGACGTAATTACCGAATTAATGAAAAAGATTAATGATAATAAGAGTTCTGGCGGAAGAGTTGAATTAGAAGTGAATGGGATAGAAGAGAAATTAGATAGTAAGGCAGATAAAAACCATGTTCATTATATAAGTTCAGACGAACAGATTATAACGGACTACCATGGATATTTAACACGAAGTGATGAAGTGAAGACGGAAGATGTTAATGAAAGAAGATATAAATACATTCGTGCTAAAGGTTATGACATAAGCTGTACTGTACAGTATGACATGGGTAAAGCACCAGAAGCATTTAGTTATAACGATGAAATTTATGCCTCTACTTTCTCTGTTAACGGTGTATTAGTTGAACCAAGATTTACTTTGAGAGTTAAGTCAAAAATAACGTTTGAAGATGCTATTAAAAGTAAAGCTGACAAAGTTGAACTCGAAGCAATGAACAAAGTTTTGAAATCTCATAAACACAATATCTCCGATATAAATGAACTTCAAGCTACATTAAATAGTAAAGCTGACAAAGAACATACACATAAATCCTTCACTACTGTTAGAGCAGACGACATAATATTGAACTATGATTTGGGTTCAAATGCACCTTTAGAGAATCCGAGTACAAGCGTAAAAGATACTCTTAACAATTTAGATAAGAGTTGCAGGAATATCGAAGATCATGCCAGAAACTTTGAAGCATACGAACTACCAGCAATGTTAGATAAAAGCTGACAAACAGAGCTTCAAACATTAAAGACTGAAATACTTCGAACATTATATCCTGTTGGTTCTATTTATACATCAATGAACTCAACAAATCCAGCAACAGTTCTGGGTTTTGGTACATGGCAGCAGATTGTAGACAAATTCTTATACTGTGCTAACTCTTCAAATCAAACAGGTGGTTCGAAGAAAATTAAAGAAGCAAACCTTCCACCGCACACTCATACAGGAACTACAAACTTTTCTGGTGACCATAGTCACTCATTAAGAGACCATCCATTATACAACTCAGAATATTGTGCTGGCAATGACGTTTTATCTCCAGATTATAACCATTCGGCAAAAAAGACTTTTCGACCAACTGAACCAGGAGGAAATCATTCACACACTTTCACAACAAATCCAACAGGCTCGGGTGCAGATTATATGCCACCATTTGTGACTATATTCGCATGGTACCGCGTTCAATAAACACACTTGAGCCTTGACTCAAAGGATCTAGGCTTACCGCGTTCAATGAAATCTTTAACTTTACATAAATGAGCTTGAAAGAAGTATTCGAACAACATCCATGGAGGTCATTTAAGAAGTTCAATGAAGCTGCAAAGAGTTCGGGATTTACTAACAGAGCTGAAGTTAAAAAGTTCTTTGACAAAAATGTTGTACATCAAACAAAAATAAATCCTTACGACTACTTTTTACCAATTTACTCCAACACTCCTGACGCATACCAATTTGACACTCTCATTCAAAGCAGAAAAGGAGGACATAAACCATTCCTCATCTTCATTAATGTTAACACTCGTAAAGCTTTTGCGTATATAATGAAAAATAAAGGAACTCGTGAAGTGTTAAGAGTTTTACAAAAGTTTGTAGCAGAACATAGCCCAAGTACTTTAACATCAGACCAAGACAGTGCATACCTCAGCAATGAAATCACAGATTTTCTCATTAAGCATAACATAACTCACTACACTACTGAAGACCATAACCATAACATACTTGGCATCATAAACCGCTTCATAAGAACGCTCAGAGATTTAAATCAAGAGCGAGACTTTACCGAAGAAACAATGAAACATTTTCTCGAAGTATATAATTCCTCAACACACTCTACAACAGGACATACACCAAATTCAATGACACAACAACAAGAAGAAAAGTATATACAAAAGAAACGAAGCCAAACACAAAATATCAGAAATTCAACACAATTTACCCTCATTCCTGGTACAAAAGTTCGTGTAGTTCTTGACGACAAACCGTTGACAAAGAAACGTTTAAGGTTAAGTAGAAACTATTATATCGTAGACTCTACGCAAGGTAATGGATATCTTATAAAAGCTGCTGACGACTCTATTGCGTTTTACCCTCGTCACAAATTAGTCGAAAGTAGTAATGGCAAACTTGCTGAAACCATTGACGAAGCAAAGCGAGGAGTGGTTATTGAAATACTTGGCTATAACATAAACGATGACACTTATAAAGTAAGATATGAAGGAGGCGTTGAAGATGTTATACCATCTAAGAACTTGAGAGAGTCAAAGTCAACACATCTGGGACCATTAGAGCGGGAGTACTGGAAAGACAAAAATAAGCCGGAAAGAATAAGAAAATTCTTCTAAACTTTTTCATTAGATGTAAATCAGACATGAATGAGAACAGTCATGATATCATTAATGGTACCATTTATTTTTATCATAAATTTACACCAAAAATATATTTAGGTGAAGAGGTGAGATCTCACCCGTTTTTCACCTCTTTTTTCACCCTCATGAATTTTCATGAATTTCCTTAAGATAGAAAAAATAAAGTTAGTTTTATTTTTATTTATTTTTTTTTATTTTGTATAAAAGATATGATTTCAACAATCGGCACAACAACAATTCAAGCCACAACTACAGCACCAAACTCGCTAGTCATGAATCCTACGTCAATGTTGGTAGAGATGAAAAACTTCATTCCTTCTTCAATACTTTCGAAACAAAAATCCCAAGATAAAGCAAGAACTTTTAACAAGTAATTTAGACTGTACCGCACAGGATGAAGAAAATGAAGAATATCTTTATGACATGCAGGACCTCATCGACCATTACCTAAACTACCTGAAATTCAGCAACAAAAACTAACCATTCCCGAATTTGACGAAATTGAAGTCAAAGCAACTGACTCGTAGAAATAAAGAAGTTCATACGAAAGGAAACTATGAGTTCTAGGATATCATTGCAACCATAAAGTTATGGACAAAGATTGCGACATGTTTATAAAAATATTTTCTGACCTTTACAAATCCGAAGAATTTAAGACATACGACAACTTTGTTTCATTAGTTGCAAAATGTGTATGGCAGATAAGAGATAAAGATAGAAGAGGTAAGGTATGGAATGAACAGATAAAACCAGCAGCTTTTGAGTTAAAGAAAACCATTGACGCCTTAGTTGTTCTAGCTGGTTTTATTTCAATGTATAACGCAAAAATGATGCCGCAATGTTCAAAATGTAAAGCAGCAATAAGAAAATATAACTACTCAGTCAAAGAGATAGAAAGAATGCGAAACGACTATGCAGACTTAAAGAAAGAAACAGAAAAGCCAGCAGAAGATTAAAATGGATATGTTAACATTTCTTAATAAAAACTATTCAACAGCAGAAGATTTCCTTCTGTCTGACGTCAAGAAGAAATATAAAGAGACTTTCGGCATGATTAAAACATTCGATGTACTAAAAGAAGAAATAGAAGCTACGAAATTGTTTAGGATTTCAAATATACATCGTACAATTCATGTAAAACGCTTGTGAAAAAACAGGTGAGAAAACGGGTGAGATCTCACCTATTCACCTAAACATTATTTTTGCTGAAAATGACCAAATTTCATGAATTTTCATAAAAGATAAAAATAAAGTTAGTTTTATTTTTATTTATTTTTTTTTGTATGTAAAGACAGTAATGTCAAACATTGAGTTTGAAACAGTAAGAAAGATTGACAATGACACCAAAGTGGTTAGAATTGGTGATTTAAACGTAAGATACTGTAAAAATACAACAAATATTCTTTGTCAGACATTATAACACCTTCTGGAAAGAAAACAAAGGACTGGGTTAGAATTGCTTCTACTCAGAAAATTTTGACAAGAAATCCTGAGCTCATGATATCGGTAAGATTCTATGGAACTACAGCATATCTCATTGACAAAAGTCTTATACCAATAATTCTTCTGTGGATTGACCCTGTTGTTGGATATAACTTCATAACTTATGGTTCATTCGATACGGAACGTTGCAGTGAAGGCTTACTTTACATCGTTCAGAAACCGAAGGACTTCAATACAAAGAGATATAAGATAGGAAGAACATATAATATAACTCAAAGATATGACAGTACAGTCAATAGAGTCAAGGTTGTGTTCGTTAATGATATGAGAGCCGCAGAAACAGAACTACTCGAAAAGTTTGAGAAAATGTATGGTGCTCCCATAAAAGGTAAAGAAACGTTTGAAGTAGATGAGATAGATAAAGCTATAAAATTATTTGACGAAGTTGCTGAAAAATACATGTAAAGCGTTTATTTTTGTCTTTTGTGAAAGTCAGAAAATAACGCTAATTTTTTCCTAACAAAAATTTTTATCTTGTATGTAAAGACAGTAATGTCAACATCAGAGAACACAACAACTGCTATCGTTCATGAAGCCATAAATGAAGAATACGAGTACATACAGTATAACAAACAGTTACGTCTCATTCGTTCAGTCAAAGACGATATGTACCAAATGCAAAGTATAATGAATGCTCTTCGTTCTACAAAGCAAGCATATCATTGGTTTGAAAACCAACAGACAAAAGAACTTTTAGAAGAATTTCCTCATATGATTGCTTTGCAGAATGAAGAGATTCCGTATGAAAATCGCAAGAATTTGGCTCCTTGTTTGAAAGGTTATTATGTTCATAGACTTTTAGTAAACGCTGTAGCAATGTGGGCTTCACCTCGTTATGCTTGTTATATTTTCATGATGTTAGATGAACTATATAAAGCAAAAGATGAAGTCATTGAATCCAAAGACAAAAGCATACAGAAAAGAATACCACGTTCAGTACCAAAAGGAAAGGAAAAGAGTTATAGGTATATGATATATACTGAAGAATTGGAGAAAGAAGAAGATAAAGATATGGTTATGTTGCATTTAGTCAGAAGAAACAACAAGAGCTTTTATGACTTAGCTAAAATATATAAATCTGACAGAAACTGGTTCTATCGTGAAAACTTACCGATTTCAATGACACCGAATGAGCAAATAAAGGAAATTGTCAAAAATACTCTTCCTCAAACACACTATGACATCAAAGGTTGCACAATACTTACATTCAAAGAAGACTTAACATTACTGAAGGAAAAAATAACAGAATATTTCGATAACTTCAAAGAGGAAGAATGAAGTCACGACAACATTAACGATGAAGTCACGACAACATTAACGAAGAGAGAATGAGGTGAAAAAAGAGGTGAAAAAACGGGTGAGATCTCACCTCTTCACCTAAAATATATTTTTGTGCTATATTTACACTCATTTACGAAGAAGTCATGAATCCTACGTCAATTATGTTCGACACTGATAACATTAACGATAACATTAACGATATAACGATAACATAACGATAACATTAACGATAAATAAATGCTCCATGTCAATTATGTTCGACACTGATAACATTAACGATAACATAAACGATAACATTAACGATAACATTCATTTTTGCATTAATCCTGCTGTATTGTCAAAATGTCATGTTGTCATCATTTTTCAGAGAAGTTAATTAACCTGGTGACATGGTGACGTGGTGACACCATCAGTTATTCAAAAATATATTTTTGCTTAAATAGCTTCAGGGTCTATTTCTTCAACCATTTCACTTCCTTCGTCAATGTCAATAGAAGCTTCTTCAACCTTTGGTAAGAATTTCTGTATAACATCTTTGTTCGTTATTGTCTTCAGAGATGAAGGATAATATTTCACATTTGTTTCACCCTTCTTATATTCTTTCTGTTCGGAAAGATTCATAGCAATACTGAAGAAGTCAATGTTAGAGTTCTTTATGACAGTATAATGAGTATCTTTGACATTCACGAAGAAACCCTTTTGTTTCAAAACTACTGCTAACTCTTGTGAAGTATAACGTTTGCGGTCAATGACAATAGCTAATGGTCTGACATACTGACCAAACTTAGATTCTTTCACAAACTTCTTGTTAAAGATAACATTAACGTTTGAAGCACCATTGAACTCATTCTTGATGACAGTAGCGAGAGCATTGTATGAAAAGAACTTGCAATCTTGCATGTGTTTCATTAAAATAAAAATATTAAATTATTTTGAAAAATAACTTTAAAAAATCTAATCTAATTTTTTCAAAAAATATTTTTTATTTCCTACTAAAGATGTATCGGAAGTTGTCTAAGTTAGAACACTCGGAA
The DNA here is from genome assembly GCF_026262505.1 of Trichomonas vaginalis G3. Lineage (NCBI taxonomy): Eukaryota > Parabasalia > Trichomonadida > Trichomonadidae > Trichomonas > Trichomonas vaginalis. The sequence continues at coordinate 21,986,064 of NC_067203.1, forward strand.
ATAAAACAACTTCTAACAGAAGCTAACATAGAAGTTGCAAAACATTACGCGACAAACAAAAAAGCACTCGCTGACATTCTCAATGACTACAATGGTGAAATAACTTATGATAGAATTCATGAGTTCATAAATGCAAGAGCATTTCCTTTAAATGACGTTGCTATTGACTTATATCATAGACGTTCAATACCTCATGAAGTAAGGCGTGAGATGTTTGACATAACAAATGCAAACGTTGGTGAAACAAGAAGAAGAGACGACACACTGAAACAACAGAGAAGAGAGATGTTTAAAAGTGCTATAGAACAAGTTCGCAAAGCTAACGATGTCATTCGTTCCATTGACGACAAACCAAAAGAAGGTGAGAGATGGTTAAAGAAAGATGAAGAGAATAGGAAGAGGAATGTTAAGACAGGCAATAGACTCATTGACTTTAACATCGAATCTTTAGATGAACCAAACAGAGACTACTTACACAAACATTTCGGTAAGGTTTTCATGAGACTCTTAGAGAAGATTAAAATAAACTCCAACAAAGATGGATGGTATGTTATAAACTTGGTGGAAAGTATGAATGTTCTACGTTAAACCTCAATAATATTGGAACATTACTACATCAGCTCTTGAAGGAGAACTTTATATCAGAGATAGAAGCAAATGCCGCAGGTATTGTTGAAATGCACTATGACTTCTTCTTGACAAACATAAAGAATCTTACTGAAATAAAGATGTATGATTTAACAGAATATGAAGGCTTAACGATGTCAGATGTAAAGAAAGGCAAACCAAAAAAGAGACCATATAGAGATGAAAGCACACTGACAAATGACCAGAAAGCCATTTTGGAAGCTCTTAAGCAAACAGGAAACCCAGCACTTATAGAAAGCTTTTGGAAAGATAATGGTGAAAAGAAGTTTTATAAGAAGAGAAGCGGTCAGTTCTGGAAGTATCTTTGCACGTTACCTATAAATCTTGAACGCTACCAAATCTTCAATGAACTGAACAAAAGAACTGCAACACTTATGACAGAAGACAATTGTTTCGTTTATGCTTGCATTCAGGCTGGAGTAAATGAAGAAACTATTGACCACATGAGAGAAGTCATTCGTGTTAGAGACTTTCCTCAAAGTAAAGTACAAGAAATTTCTGACGCAACAGGTATAGCATTTAATGTTACCATTGGTTACTTCAATGACTCAAGATATAATGAAATAAAGAGATACATACCAAAAGAATGTGAAACTGTTCGAACTATTGACCTACTTCTTGTTGAAGACCACTACATGCTAAACGAAAGACTTCCAATGACAACATACTTCGTCAGAAATTACAAAGAAATCTTGAAGGAGTGTGGTGGAATGAACATTGAAAACAGATGAAAATATATACAATGAGAGAGAACAAATATGTAGTTCGTTATGATAGAACTACACCGCTATGGGATGTTATGAAAACATTGTGGGAGTGCAAATATTTCGAACCTATTTCTTATGGAGAACTTTTCACATATACGACTGACTTATATAAACAGAACCTTGCACCATTTAAAGATTTGACATATGCTCCAAAGTATTGTGTACAACTGAAGAAGAAAGCAGAGTCAAAAGAAGTAAATAAAAATAAGTGCAAGTTCATTCCTGAGCACGTTTTCTTTGCTGACTTTGAGTGTAGTACCGATGGCTTTCATAAAGCTTTTAACATATGTTACGACAGTGAAGATGGTTCAGTGAGTGAAAGCATTTGGGGTCAGAACTGTGCAACAGAATTTTTGGAACGACTTCCTGACAAGAGTTTAATATATTTCCATAACCTCAGCTATGACATAAACTTCATCTTAAGACACATGACAGAAGTGAAAGGAACTCCCATCATTAAAGGTTCACGAACAATGCAAATAACTGGTTTATATAAAGGACGGGCAATTATTATAAAAGACTCTTACAGTGTTATAAATAAGAAGCTTAAACTATTTCCTGCTATGTTTAACTTACAAACAGGACCGAAAGAAGTATTTCCATACAACTACTACAGCAGTACTTTGTTAGCAAATGACAACAGAACTGGTGTCATTTCTGAAGCATGTAAGTTTGTCAAGGATGCAGATACATTTATGAAGAACATAGATTCCATCAAAGGTTGCAGAATAGATGAGAACCACTTCGACTTAGAAAAATATAGCACGTTTTACTGCAAACAAGATGTAAGAATTTTAAGAGAAGGTTTTGTAAAGTTCCGCAATGACTTATTGAAAGAGTTTGATTTAAACGTTTATGACTACGTTAGTATTTGTTCAATTGCTAACAAATTATTTGAGAACAGAGTGTACTTCCCGAATGGAAATCTTTATGACCTCTCAAATAAACCAAGAGAATTTATTTCGAGATGCATTCAAGGTGGAAGATGTATGTTGTCAGATAACATGAAACAAAAGAGCGAAAAGAAACTCATTGCTGACTTCGACGCTGTTTCATTATATCCATCAGCTATAGCAAGACTTTATACTTTAGAAGGAATTCCAAAAGTATTGAAGGATGAGATGTTAAGCACAGAGTATCTCATGAGACATTTATTCGATGACGACCAAAAGGAACCCATTGGTGAAAAGTTTATGTCTGGCTTCTCTGTTCTCATTAAGATAACAGAGATTGGAATACATAGACACTTTCCTTTAATAGTTTGTGACCCTGAACTAAATCCAGAACTTAACGTTCCCAGAAGTTCAAACACTTGCTGTTTAATGTATGTTGACCATATAACATTACAAGACCTCATAAAATATCAAGGTGTCAAATGTGAAGTGTTGCAAGGATACTATTACGATGGAAACAGAGATATTAGAATAAGAGATGAAGTAAAGAAGTTGTTTGAGTTAAGGTTAAAGTATAAGAAAGAAGAAAACCCATTACAAGAAATTATAAAACTCATTCTGAACAGCATTTATGGCAAAACCATTTTATCTCCTATTGAGTCAAAAATAACCATAGTAGATGACAAAGATGCTATAAGATATGCCATCAGAAACTACAACCATATAGTGAAGTTCGAAGGTTTGGATGGTTCAGATAAAACTATTTTCAAGCTAACGAAAAGCATTTGCAGACACTTTAACTTCTGTCCACTTGGTGTAAATATTCTATCAATGTCAAAACGTATTATGAATGAAGTGTTTTGCACGATTGAAGACTTAGGATTAAAAGCATTTTATCAGGATACAGATTCGATGCACATTTACAATGAAGACATACCACGTTTAGCTCATGAATTTAAGAAGAGATACGGTAGAGAACTTATTGGTAAAACATTAGGTCAATTTCATAGCGACTTCGCAGAAATAACACCTGGAAAACAAAGTTTAGCATACAAGTCAATATTTTGTGGAAAGAAGACCTACATAGACTTACTCACTAACGATTTAAATGAAGTTGCATTTCACTGCAGAATGAAAGGCGTGAAGCAAGATGTTATTGCTTTAACCGCTAATGAAATGTTTCCTGACTCTGTTCAGTGTTTCTATGATGAAGATAAAGGTTTAATGGTTCCGCAAGGAAAATTTGACAAAGACTCTGAGTTCAGTGTTATGCAGTTATATAAAGCACTTTATGACGGTCAAGAGATTGGATTTGACTTATGTAAGTCTTCTAGTCCTTGCTTTGCTGAAAAGTTTAACTTCTCAATAACGACTAAAACAAGCTTTATTCGTAAGTTGAAGTTCTGAGGTCATTTATTTTTGTCAGCAGTGAGACCATTCATGATAAAAATAAGCCGCTAGCGGCAAGGGCGAAGCCCATGTGGTCATTTACAATACTGCGATGGTAGAGTTTAAGAGTTGTGCTTCAATGTAGAGACAGTCCTTATGGTCTGGAGGTAAGAACACTGGGCAGTTATGGTCATGAGTGGAGAACATGTCTATCCAAAACTCACGATTGAAGCCAGTTAATTTATAGTATTTAGGGTTAGGAAGTGGTGAAGTTCTTGTATGACCAATGAACTCATTTTCAACGCCTTTGGCTATATTAGAGAAAAGAATAGCTTGCTTTCTATCCCAAATGCCAGGTGTTACAATCTTTGAAAATTCATTTTTCCTCGGAAGCATTGCATCATAATTGAAAACATTCTTGAAATCATCACTTGGTTCAGAGATTTGAAATCTTATACGTAATGGATTTTCTTTCTCTTTAGCTACTTCATTGAATGGTGAATATATAACAAACTGACAGTCATGTGTTCCATCTTCATTTTCATTAAATTCATAATGAAAGTCTATAAGTTGTGGCTGACTACCTTCTTCTTTCAGTTGTGCAAGAAACTCACGTAAAGGCTGTAAAGTTTGTACTTCAATGTTAAACTTTTTCTCGAACATTTCATTAAATGAAATCATACATTGCAACAATGTTGTATCGTCTTTAAAGTATTTGTATATGTGAATGTTTTGGACACTTAAAGACTGTTCGTCATTTTCTATCTCGACTTGAAGTATAAAGTCAACTTTCCTAAATGCACGTGTTATATACATAGATGTTATGCCAATGTACTTCTCTTCATTTATGTTCACAATCCAGTCTGTTGGAAACTTAAACGTTACTCTGTTCCCCTTTATTTTGACGTCAGGGTTTTCACTACTGAACGCAACAGATAAAGGTATTTGTCTATACATTTAATTCGGATAAAAATAAACCATTTACTCTTTCTTTGCTTCAGCTTCTTTAGCTTTTGCTTCAGCTTCTTCTCTAGCTTTCTTCGCCAGCAAACGTGGGTTCTTCTGTCTTCCAGCAGCTAATGCAGCTAGTTGTTTTTCACTAAGTTTTCTCTTTGGTCTCTCTGGCTTTTGTTCTTGTTTTTGTTCCTTCAGTTCGGATAAAATTTGCTCGCGAATTTCTTTCTTCAATGCTTCAACATCTATGACCCCTTGGGTCTTGTCCATATGACTTGTCTGAGTCATTTGACTGCAGATAAAAAAACAAAATTAAAACTTTAACCGATGTAAAATGAGCTTGTCAAAATCAGAGCGAGAGTCTATTATATTAAATGACGCAAGAGGAATACAACATCCTTTCTATTATGTAAGTCAGAGTAAAGATGGTAAAATATACGTAAGAAAAAGAAAGGTTCCATTAGCGAATGCAGAGAGCGACAACATTAAGGTGCATGGCACCGAGGGTGAAGCCCATATAAAACCTTCTATTCAAACTGAAAAGTCAATAGAACAAGAAGAAAAGAAGCCAGATGTTCTTTCAATAACGAACCAAGAGCTTATTGCAAAGTTCGTGAATTTCATTGAAAAGCAAACCGAGTCAAAGAACCCTGACCCACCAGTGAAAGAAGTTGAGACAAAAGAGAATGTACAGTTCATTGAAAATGTCAAGAAACAACTTCCACCACGAATGCCAAGAAGAAGAGTGAGAATAATGAAGTAAATAGATATTTTTATCCGAAGTAAATACATGCAGAACGAACAGTTAAACGAATTTACTCCAGCAGAGCATATTCATCAGATTCGCTCATATTTCGATATCATAGACAATGCAGTTCAAATTGGTGACACTAATAGAAAATATTCTGACGCAAAGATTCCATCACAACCTGGAACTGCTAAAGATAACACATGGGTAACATTCAATCTCTCACCTCCTGGTGAAAATATGTTGGACCTTTACAATACATTCATTACGTATAAAATGGAAGGTCAATTTATTGCAGATAAAGAAATTGGTTCAGGTTCCAATAAAACAAACTCACCAGGATTTTGGATTGGTTTCGATGACGCTTTCTATGCAGTTGCTGGATATCAAATCCTTGCAAATGGTCGTATCGTATATTCTCAAGACAACGCACGAGAAGAAGCATATATAACTTCAAACTCACAAACTACCGAACAAATAAAGAAAGTAGATGTTTTCTCAAAGACTCGACATGAAGATGTATGGAGTCATTCGGGAACATGCAGAACAGGACAAATTGTTAGTGGTCCAATTACAGCAGGAAAATCATTTGATTTTAAGCTTCGTTTAAGAATTCCTGTTAGAAAGTTTTTACCATTAGAAGCTATAAGATTTATTCCTGCATTTGCTGGTAACATTCAGCTTAAAGTAAAGTTCAGTAGCGACGCATTACAATGCACATCTATATCTGTAAATGATATCATTGCTTTCAATCCAACTCTTAAAGTTGCATTTGCTTCAGATTCAAATCCACCGACAAATAAATTTGTTCCATGGAATGAACCATTCACTATGATAACGAAGGCAATAGAAGCTAGTGGAACAGTTACTATTACAACTGTAACCCAGCAACTATTTCGAACAAAGATGGATTTTAATGAATGTTTCATTCATCCAAAGTCATTCTCTTTAGACCCTAACATTTATACAGAACTTGTAGAACATTATACAAACGAGGCTTTATGTTTTCCTGTTAAAGTTATGGATTGGATTCCTATGGACGGTTCATTCTCAAAGAATACAGATAGTTCAAGTGCAACATTTACAGCAGCTTATACGCCTATTAATGTTAAAAGTATTTGGGCACTATTTAGAAAGAAAGACAACTATTATGTTAATTTTGAGAACCCTAAGTTTAAATATCTTCAGCTTTCCATGGGAGCTTATGGAAATATGCCTGCAGAACCTGAAAAATCATATGGACCTGTATTTTATGAAATGGTTGCGAACGCTTGCAATACAAACAATGATATGATTGGATTTAATGAAGATGTTATGAGGTCATTGGTGGATGATGGTAGTGTGGAACATAAATGGGATAGCTATGACAACACACATTTCTTATGTGGTTTTCCAACAGAAGTGGACTTTTGCTTCCAGCAAGGTCAAACATCTACTGCTCCAATAACATACAAATTGTCTGTTAAAGGACCTATTGAACTAGCAACTGAAAACGTACCAAAGCCACTTATTGGATTTATGAGGGATTGTTGCTTTGCCATTCAGGTGCGTGCTAATGGAATCCCATAATAAGATTAGATGACTATAACTTAGCTACGGACGACAGTGAGGAATAAAGGATGAACGTTTATTTTTAAAGCTTATAAATGAGTTCTTCATCAAGCTCTCGTGAACCTTCACCATCTATGAAACAAACTTTACCAAACGATTATGGAGCACCTATTGAATATTTCTTACGAGCTGCACAATGGCAAAGAGCAGTCTCACCAAGGTTAGGTGTTCCACCAGCTCCTGTCAAAAATAGCATTTGGTCAAGTCCTTATATAAAATATGGTCTCCCACTAGGTTTGCTAGCTACAGCAGGAGCAGTAATGATGTTGAAAAGAAATAAAGCAAATGTTGTAAATAATACTGAAGTAGCTGAAGTTAAACAAACTCCGACACCATCGCCAAAACCAACGCCTTCACAAACAACACCTTCAATGACTCCTGAACCTATGGAATTACAAACTCCTGTTCAAAAGTCAACTCCAAAACCGACTCCAACATTTAAACCAGAACCTACACCACAAATAAATCGTAAAACTCCTGCGTTTCCTTACTGAAAAAATAACGTTATTTTTATTTAATATTAAAATTTTTATTTGATTGAAATGACGACTAAAGTCACTGAAGCAATGAAACAAAAGTTTTTGGTAGAATACATTAAATCAGGAATTATTCCAGAAGGTTTTTACATTCATACTATGAAGGATGGTAGAGTTCAGTTTAGAAAGATAAAGCAACCATTAGATAAAGAAGGAATTTTGAGAAAGATTAAACTTCATGAGGACAACATTGCTGAACTTAAGAAGAAGTTAGAAGAGTTGGAGAAAGGAAGAGAGTTATAAAGCAATGAATTCAACAGGGTGAAAAACAGGTGAAAAAAGAGGTGAGATCTCACCACTTCACCTAAATTTATTTTTGTGCTATGTTTTCATACGTGTGAGGGTGGTGATATCATTTATTTTTTATTTTATTTTTTAAAATTATTTTTATTTTATTTGGATGTAATGACAGAACAAAAGCAACTCATACAAATCAAAACATATAACAAACATATATTTAAACATTTATTCTTCCTTCCTGAGCATAACATGTTCTTTCAAATACATCCGAGACCAGTTGACTTTTCATTGACTGTGTATAAAGATAGAAATAGTTATATCATTAAACCATACGATGACGAAGGTAAGTTATGTAAATTGTACGTTAAGAAGTTAGAGAAAGTTTATGGCTTCAAGTATGACTACAATAGGGTTAACACTGATGATGAAGATATTGAGGAAAATTTATGAGAACATTAGTGAAGTTGTTAGTGAGAACGATAGTGAGGTGAAATTGTTGGCGGCTTTGTAAATATTTAAGGTTAAGTTAGTTTTTGTGTTCATGTTGTAAAATATACGTTAACGGTTTTGTAAAGTGTCAAATTCACAAGTACTGGGTAAGGTGGAACGCAGTGCCACCATACCCAAGACTTGTATACTAACTTATGTTTCATCAGACTCTTCAGCCAGCTTTTCTGCATTCGTTGCATCTGCACGTAATGTCAAAAAGTCCATTGCTAAATAGAAGTTCTCAAAATTCTGTGGATTGTCAAAATAGCTTCCAACTTTTGCACATGCGCGTAAAACATGCACAGCGCACCAACTGAGCTGCGCAAGAGGAAATCCGTCCTCAATTGCGCGAGCAATGTTTAGCGCACAGTCAGCGCTCCAATGCTGTGGATCCAGGTGCGCAAACTCACAGAATTTCACCAAACATTCTTGAATTTTTTCAGATGTCTGAGGGTTCACTAAAAAATAGCAAAAGGGGAAAATTGTGTTTTGACTTGTTTTCATTGTTACTGCAAACAATTGGATCTTTCCTTTAATTAAAGAATGAGTGGAATCGACGTGGAGAGGGTTATCAATGCTATGCACCAATTCTTTTGCAGCAAAAGGTGCATATATGATTGTAAACTCGGAAAAATCTCCATTGTAATCAAATTGAACGAGATCATCTGGGCACTCTTCCTGTAAATTATTCAAAAATGCTTCCAAAGAAGTGTAAGGATCGTTTGATAATCTTTGTGCAATAATCTCATCAAGGCGATAAAATTTGTGCTTTAAAGCATCAGTAGACTGCGCGAAAAGTTTCATCGTTTCTTTGTTATTCGTATCAATTCCGAACTTATCAAAAAATGCTTTTTGAGCAAGAAATTGCTTTCCACCGTTTTTAATATAAAGTTCGATCCATTTTTGATAAAATTTACTCGCGTAATGTGAACCCATTTCAACTCCTATATGATGGCAATGTTCTTCATTAACTTTGCTTATAGTAAACACTCCATTTTGTTCTTCAACCCTAAATTTTGCCTTGCATAGGGGATACGAACATGAATAAGTGACATATTGCTTTGGAGATCCCGTTCTTCTTCTGTATGGGACACCGCCCTTGACTTCCTGTTTAATACCAAAAGCAATAAGCTCCTCTAAGTCCACCGAAATCATAAAAATGAAGTGATTTTGAAAAGAGTTAACAAAATTCAAATCACATCAAAAACAAAAACACATAAAAAATATTTTATTATACTCATTCGAAATTAAAAATAATAAAATTTATATATATTAATTTCATTAAATCAAGGTTAAAAATCTCACCGGAAAAATAACCTCAGTGTGATAAATTTATCACCGGAAAAATTTACAATAAGGTTAATACCGAAAATATCGAAAAATCAACATTTAAGGTTAATTTAAGAGTATGCACTTTTGTCACCTACTCTGATTTTAAGTACTTTCTCTGAAATTTTCATATTTGATATTTTTTTATTGTTTTTATAGAAGTATATATAGCGTAAAAGGAATTAATGATAGCATATTCATTATTTTCTAAGAGATGTAATAGAGTAGGGGTAATTTTAGCTAAAAGTGACACACCCGTGAAGGGTGTGATTACCGATCGGTAATTTCGACAGTTTAGAATTTAAAATTTTTTATGGAACTGTTGCGAGTTTCATAAAGAATTTAAGGAATATAAGCAAAGATTTGAATCAAAATCTTAGACCTAAGCCGCTTGCTAAAGTAACTAATTTTAAAATTCATGAGCCCCGAATTAATTTGTTCACGTTTAACATCATTCAACTTTTCCATTTGCTTTCTAATATATTCCCATTCTTTTGAAATATCATTTTTCATTTCCACTGGTTTCATGTTTATAGTTCTATGCCATGTATTATTGTAATAATATACTAACTGCTGTATGATGGAGTCATGATTTCCATCCCAGTATATCTGACCGTTAACCCCTAACGCATCTCTAAGAGTTCTCATTACCGCATCAACTATTTTATTATGAAACGTATATGGAGAGGATGAAAAGAAAAAATTAATTTGTGGGAAATAATGAGTCATAGCTGCCTGAAATCCTTTATCACCATCACCTGATATTATCTACTCTTTCATGATCTAGTAAGTATTGTATAGCTCTTCTTGTTTCCTGTTCTGTTTTCCCTTTCACTGGAATGCAATATAAATATCTAGTGTTAATGTTAATGGCAAATAAATAAGTAACTTTTCCTTTTGAATATTCCAGATGATCGATTTCGTATGAATATGGATATGGAGCAAATGAAGGGCGACTAAATTTTTCCTTTAACGGTTGAATTTTCGGGTCAATTGGTTTATTTAATATCTTGAAATCCTTTTTAAAATCTTTTTGCTTCTTTAATGTTTGAAATGGATATAATAAAGTGAATGATGAAGGATTAACTGAAGGAGGAGGCGGTACTGTCGTTGGAGGTTTTGGTGTTGCAAGTGGTTTAATTTTATCTGCTTTGATTTTGGATTTCATTCCCCCCTTCATTAATTCTGGATGTATTCTATTCATTTGTTTTAAATATGCTGTATATAAAGGTTTGATATACTTTCCCGCTTCGAGTTTATGTTGAAGGATGAATTCCAAAAGTTGATCTTCATTTAAAAGTCGGGCTGAATATGGTTTAACTAATGAATCATAAATTAAAGCTTGTGCTTCATTTATGGTCTGAAGGACCTGGGCGTTTTGCACCTTTTGTTTTTGTTCCTTTGGCTTTTGCGGCTCAGGATTATATAATTTATATAATTCATCAATATCTTCTTCTGTTAATACTTTATTTTTGAAATCTTTCAACTGTTTAAGTTGTGATTTAGTTTTTCCCTTTGAATATTCATTATTTTTAATTTTGTCTTTAATTTTAGAAATTATTCTATCATGATATTTCAAAATTTCATTTTTATAATATGGATAATAATATTCCATATCATCACCCGTTATATTGTTATCATATTTTTGGAGATATGCTTTTAAATCATAATAATCAAGAAAATTTTGATTAAATACTAAATCATCAATTAAATTTTTTAAATCTACGCTATTCATTTATATAAAAATAAAATAAATGTTTAAGGGTGCCCACCTCTTTGAATCATAGTATCAAAGCCATTATTAAGGTTCCTTTTGTCTCTTCTGTGGCATTTCATTAAGAATAAAATTTTAAATTGTATTAAATAAATGGCATACAACATCCATTTTCACAACATACAGCCTTAGTGTGTGCTCCTGTTAATGCAGTCTTACCAATTGTTAAGCGAGTCATTGACCCATTTTTAAGTTGTAAATTAATATTCTGACCATCAAATATCACTTTATCATTTATTATATCCAAATAATTTTTAGGTGTTAATTGTTTATTTTGTCGTAAACTAACACCTTTCATTTTTTGTGCAATCTTTTTAAAATCACTTCCATCAATTGAACCATTGAATGATGTATAACACTTAGGACATAAAGCAACCATGTTATCGCCTTGTTTCTCAATTGCTAAACCCAATAACTTCTTCTCATGTGCTTTTTCTTCAGCTTTATTCTTTAATTTAGGTTTAAATTTCTCATCAAAACAGAAGAAATCAAAAGGTGCGAATTTGAAAATGTTTTTATCATAAAATTGTTTATCGGTAACAATTGCTTGAAATGCTTGAGTGTTAGGAAGATTTGGGTCGCCAGCGATTGCCCAATAAGATGAATCAGTATCACCTTCAATGAAATGAAAACGATTAACATCCATGCATTTATACATAAAATCATAAATGAAAACCAAATACCAGTATTTAGCATTATCTAAAGTGCAGAATGCCTCTTGTAAACATGTATCACATCTATAAAATCTATCTTTAAGCATCACTTGATATGTATCTTCACCTATTTCTCTTATGTTTTTAAACTTATTTGACATACATGCAACGCGTGCCTTCTGTGCATTCGTTATTTTAGTCTTTGCGTAATTTTGTGTATTCATTGCATCGTAACCATATGATCCATTAAGCGAAATCTTGCAAAATAAACTTTTTCCTTTATTTCCTTCTAATTCAGCCTTTTGTCTTTCGTTCATAAATTTGTTCGCAAATTCATTAAAACAAGTGTTTTTCGTAAATGTTAAAATTGATTGAATGTCATCAATGATAAAATGAAATCTGTCTATTAGATACCAAAGATAATAAGAAGAAAATGGTTGATATTGGTTGTGTGTTGATGCTAACTGAGTTAATTTCCTCTGTTTCTGGTCAACCGGTAGATTGTTTGATTTCATGTAATTATACATAAAACTGCCAATTGTTTTTTCATCTGTGATAATATCTAAGTTTCTTATTATCGGTAAAAAGTTTATGTAATCATTAATGTATTTTTCATCAATGTGACCCTTTACTTCAGCCACGAATAAAGTATTTTTTCTTAATTATTCCCAATGCTTTTGCTTTCTTTGTTGCTGTATCACAAATGATAACACCATTCAATCTTCCCGGCATATACATTTTATGGTCAGTATATTGAATGAAATCATGAGGATTAGATGAAAATGATGAAGGATATAATGAATTAAAGTCAACTCCAACGAAATGAGTCATAATGTTGGAAGTGTCCTCATTTGATACAGTTTTAGTTTCTGGACTATATGAAAGTTTATTAATGT